>NW_024422491.1:0-6728 GCF_014898765.1 Herpailurus yagouaroundi | reverse complement strand
AAAAAAAAAAAAAAAAAGCTTTCCGATGCCAGAGGCGCCTGGGTGGCGCAGTCGGTTAAGCGTCCGACTTCAGCCAGGTCACGAGCTCGCGGTCCGTGAGTTCGAGCCCCGCGTCGGGCTCTGGGCTGATGGCTCGGAGCCTGGAGCCTGTTTCCGATTCTGTGTCTCCCTCTCCCTCTGCCCCTCCCCCGTTCATGCTCTGTCTCTCTCTGTCCCAAAAATAAATAAACGTTGATAATGGGCCCTTCAGCACCCTTTATTAGAGGATTTACTAAAAAGGATTCACAATTTGAGTCCTTCCTCTGTCCATTTGAGGTATAAATCTATCTCTTACAACTCAGTAGTGTCTTTCCTAAGGATTTGAAACTTAATCATCACAAAAGATAGGGCCTCTGTCTCCCAGTCTCTGTGTAGCCCACACAGCTGGCCTAATGGCATTTACACTAACACACTCTTGGTAATTCTTCATTTCCCTGACTCTACTCAAGCCCCTCCATTCCCCCTCTCTGTGCCCTTATTCTCCCTTTAAAACACTCAGCCACCTCTGTACAAATCCAAGTTAAGTTCATTTCACGCTGGACCCAATTTCCCATTTCAATAGTATATTACTGATTAAAATCTGTCCTTACCACCTTAACCAGTATCCAGCGTTGTTTATCTTTGATAAAATTAAGTAAATTGCTTAGATTTTCATATCTCCTAAGCAGCTCAGTCACAATTTGATTCCGGGAATTAAAATTCATGCACCACCCTTTTAAGAAGGCTTATTGAACATCTATATAAGCTTAGAATGTAAGAAGGAAAGCCAGTGTCAGAGTTCTGTGAGGGTAAATAATCGTGGGCAGGGGAAGACCCTAAGAGCTTCATAACTTGTCATTTAACAATACTGTTTTCCTACATCTTTTATGTTCGTAGACACCATAGAACTGGGTACTTTAGGACAGAACAACTGCTTTGAACCAGTGGGTAGTAAAGATGTGGATTTATTCCACACATTAAAAGACATGATAAAAATTCTCTCTCCATATAGCAGCCAGGATGATCTCAGACTTGACTCACAACTAACGGGTATCTTCCATGCTAAACATCAGCAGTACTAACAGAGATCTGGGGCCTTCATCTTTACTCTTGTGTTTTCTTTCTCAAGTTGTTCAGAGGTCAGACAAGGTGCTATGTATGGCAAGTGGTGGTGACCTCGCAAATACACAACCAGGATCAAGACCCAGATGTGACGGGGAAAAAAAAGATAAAAATCATCAAAACAGAAATTAATTCACTGGCTTTAAATTAGCACGCTTTTCAAAAAAATAAAGTTTCAAAACACTTCCCATACTTAAATCTGTCCTTTCCTTTGTGATGCTTCCCCTGTTCTTATGCTTACAAAGTCCTTTTCCCACAAATTTTAGTTATTTTTCCTTACACTTGTTTTATGGTTACATTTATAAAACTATATACATTTAAAAAGTGAGAAAGCACTTTTTTGTCTTGTTAGAAATTAATCAGTGTACCTTATGCAATCATTTTGGGGATAATTCTTTCTTACCCCCTTAATTGTTAATACCACTTTCATCATAAGCTAAATTCATATTTCCATGTGATATTTTATGCATTGCATTTTCTTGAGCATCCTGCGTCATTGGCCATCAAGTCTTGTGTTGGTACAAGTACCAAAGGGATAAACAAATCAGGCAGAAAATATGATTCATGGTCCTCTTGTTTTGCCTTTTGAAACAGCAGGCCTCTTACCATGCCCAAAGTTCCCTGCACACTATGTACTATCTCTGTGGCTTAATTTAGTGAATTTAATTCATCCCACTTCCTTTTCACACTGGCTCACCCCAAGTATAGAAGAAAGTAGGGAGTGGTGTGGAGGGAGGCCAGCAAATGACAGACCAAGTATACACTTTGATAAAGGAGAAAATCCAAAACAAAGCACTTAGTTATCTTGAGTGAAAACAAAAAAAAATCCCCAAAGGTTACACTGCACCGCTCCATCTCTATGACATTTTTGAAACAATAAAATTTTTAAATGAAGAACAGATTACTGCTTCCCAAGGAATTGAGTGGAGGCGGGGGTGGGCAACAGAGAGATGTTTGGCTATAAAAAAACAACAATGGGGATCTTCGTGCTGATGGAAATGTTTTCAACATCTCTAGTGGTGGACAGACAAACCTAAGCATGTGATAAAATTGTATAGATCCAGATACACAAATAAGTACAAGTAAAACTGAGGAAATCCGAATATGATTGATGGATTGTTTTCATGTGACTATCCTTATTATGATATCCTACGATATTGTTGCAAAATGTTACCATAGATGAAAACTGTGTAAAGCGTAAGGAATCTCTGTATCTTTTTTTACTGCTATATGCAAATCTGCAATTATCTCAATAAAAATTTGGGTCAAAAAGAAGCAAAGGTGTTTCCCAAATTGTTTGTTTTTTGCAACTAACTGGAAACCCACCTTGTTTGCAACATAATTGGAAACTATCTAAAGCACTGCTTGTAACTTTCTGTTGTAATGGAGATACTATAGATCTGCACTATCCAAAACAGCGGCCACTAATACATGTGACTACTAGCGCTTGAAATATGGCTAATGTAACTAAGCACTGAATTTTAAGTTGTATTATTTCGATTAAATTTACATTTAAATAGCCACTCATGGCTATCATACCAGGCAGTGCAGAAATGAGATTTGGTTTCATAGTCCCCTTTTCCTCTGTTGTAAATAAGAAATAAGAGGGGCGCCTGGGTGGCTCAGTCGGTTGAGCGTCCGACTTCCACTCAGGTCACGATCTCACGGATTGTGAGTTCGAGCCCCGCATCGGGCTCTGTGCTGACAGCTCAGAGCCTGGAGCCTGCTTCAGATTCTGTGTCTCCCTCTCTCTCTGCTGCTCCCCCGCTCACTCCCTCTCTCTCTCAAAAATTAATAAACATTAAAAAAAATAATAAAAAATAAAATGGGGAAAATAAGATGCACCCTGACAAGTTATTTTGAATGCAAGAAAGGGCTTCAAACCCCTCCTTCCACCTGTACACTGCAGAACCTGCATACAAGTAACCTGATGACCCTGCAAGTGTCGAGGGAGGTAACCCTGTAACGATTTAGTGACTGTTCCCCACTCTAATGTGAAAACCAACCAAGGACAAACCGGTAGATTTGCTTTCGCATACTTAGGGAAGAAAACAACACACACTTGATCTCCTAGCTTATTCCGCAACTATAGTTCCAAACACTTCAAGAGATTTTTTTTCCTCACCCGGAAAAACAAACAAAAGAGTCCCTACAAATGCCCTATTTGTTGAATTACACAAGTCAATGGTTGAATAGTTGAGAGGCTACAAAGAAAAACCCTTGGAGAACCAGGGATACAGGCTCAGTTTAGACTCAGTGAGGGACATGGCCAAATAGAATGATTCTCTCCGCTGCCAGGCGGGCAGCTACCTAACCAGCCTCTGCCACCCACCGGCCCTTCCCATTCTCTACCACCCCTGGGAGGTTCCCGGGAAGCCACGCCCTAAGGGGGAGGTGCGTCCCGCCCGCGCGCCCCTAGCGCCCTCTAACCTTGCGCAGGCGCGCCGAACTTTGTGCATAAACTCCAGAGGCACCGAGCGCCGCGAACGCCTTCTTGAAGGTCCGCTCCCCTCGCAAGTCCTTGGTGCACCCCACGCGCAACCATGTCGTCACACACCCGCGTGGCTCTGGTCACCGGGGCCAACAAGGGCATCGGCTTCGCCATCGTGCGCGACCTGTGCCGGCAGTTTTCGGGGGACGTGGTGCTCACGGCGCGGGACGAGGCGCGGGGACAGGCGGCAGTGCAGCGGCTCCAGGCCGAAGGACTGAGCCCCCGCTTCCACCTGCTGGACATTGACGACCTGCAGAGCATCCGCGCCATGCGCGACTTCCTGCGCAAGGAGTACGGGGGCCTGGACGTGCTGGTCAACAACGCGGGCATCGCCTTCAAGAGTAAGGGGGTGGGGGCACGCAGGGGAGGTGGACACCACGGAGCGCCTCCAGCCAGGGTGGGCTGCATCTGTTGGGGAAATCGCTGCGGTGGGGCTCTCAGCGCCTTTGGCGTCCAAAATGGCTCCGTTAGGGCTGAAGGAGGGATGGGGGAGAGGGGTGGGGCTGGAGCCAAGTCCCAGGGGGAATCACAGCGCTTTTTCATCCAGAGTGACGTTTGTGTTTCCTGAGACTCCTCGGATTCTTTCCAGGTTGTCACAGGGTTTCTCTGGGATTGGATTTTAGGGCAGTTGGGTGGATTTTTAATGCATTTTGAAATAAACAAGAAAATGGCACAAATTGGTGAACACAGATCCTGTGTGTGCCCCCTTCACCCACCCTCCCCAAGATGGTGCCATCTTACAACATTCTACAACCTTGTCAAATGAGGACATTGTTATTGGCACAATACTATGAACTAGAGGCCAGTTTTACAAAAAATTCACCACATTTCACATGCACTTTTCCTTCATATGCCGTTCTGTGGAATTTTTACCACATGGCTGCTATTAACGCTAATCTCTTTCTCCCTGAAAGCTAATGATCCGACACCGTTTCATATTCAAGCAGAAGTGACGATGAAAACAAACTTCTTTGGTACCCGAGACGTGTGCACAGAACTGCTGCCTCTAATGAAACCCCAAGGTAGGTGTGACAAGGGACACAGGCAGTGGTGTTTCTGGAATGATCTTGCCACTGCCTCTATGACTTCATCTACGGGCCCTGCTCCCTCTCCCTGCTCAGCCACACGGGCCTCCCTGCTGTATCCCCACCTGGACAGGTGCCCTTCCCCTCAGGACTCTGTACACACGTGTCCAGCACTCAGCAGTGCCCTCTGTCCCACTGGCCTTTCACAACTGGCTGCTTCTTCTCCTTTATATCTTCATTCCAAACTCCCCTCCCAGAGGCCTTTTTCTGGCTCTGTGTCCTCACAGGTGCACTTCCCTGGGGATTTCTTCCTGGACCCTTCCTTCTCCCTCTCCCCCCCTCTGAGTGATCTTATTCAGGCTAGTGGACTCTTCCCTATCCAAACTTGTTAGGGTCCCCTAAACTCTGTCACCTGCCTAGAACATTCCCAGAGCCCCAGACACACATAGTTCTCCTCCTGCCTCTCTTTCTCCTCAGGACGCCCTGCCCAGGCCAGGTGCAGATCCCTCCCCATCGCCTCCAGAAGGCCTGCACACTTACATGTGCCACAGATGGCCACAGGCCAGTGGTATATCTCCAGGCAGATGAGGCAGCTCTACTGTCCCTCAGGCCTGCTGTCACCTGGAGAGGCCCCCACACCACTGCCTCTGCCCAGGCCTGCTCAGGCTGCCTATATGCACATTTTTTTCAATAAGCATATGTACAGTACTATAAATATATTTTCTTTTATTTACGATTTTCTTAACCTGTTCTCTACCTTACTTTATTGTAAAAATACATCATGTATGTTAATCGACTATGTCATGGATACACCTTCAGTCAAAATCAAACTATCAGTAAACTTTTGGGGAAATCAAAAGTTAATGTAGATTTTTCTACTGCATGGGGATTCAGCAATTCCTAATCCCTGGGTTGTCAAGGTTCAACTGTATTTGGATCAGGAAGCACAAAACCAGAAGTGGTTAGCAATGCTCCATCGACAGGTGCTCAGGGAAGGACTATTATACAGAAAAACCCAGAATTGAAGGAAGAAAATTATCGATTGAATGTAACTTCAAGCTTAGTTGGTTGTTTGTGATCGGTCGTCCTTAGGTTTCAGTTTTGTAAGTCTGAGGCATTTACAGGCATTGATTTTGGTTTGCTACATATGCCACCAGGGTATTAGAGCCACTGCAAAGTAATGGCCTCCTTGTTTAATTAATTTAGCAGTATAGAAATTAGCTGACAGGTAAATCCAGTTTTTCATCAGGCTTGTCATTTTCCATCAGTATTACATCCTGAGCAGACGGTTACTCAGTCTTCCGGTACATTTGCTCATCACTCTCCATAGCATCATATGATTCGTTTATAAATGGTAGTTGAATATTACTAAGAAGTCCAATGTGACACCACGTCACAGTGCAGTAGCAAATCTAACAGAAAAATAAGAATCAAGAGATGCTGGCACATTGCTAGAGTCCCACTTGGTCACTCACAGTTGGTTCAGTCCATATCACATGAGCAAATCTGCCACAGAGATGTCACTCAGGTTCTCAGGCCTACATTCATCCTTGTGAGCATGTTCTTATAGGAGCCATTTCCAATTTCCTGTGGAGCATCTGCTCGGCGCCCTCCCCACCAGAGCATTTCTCAGGCATCATTGGAGACATTATGGGTATAACAAGTTTAGGACCGTCCTGTCCTTGACTCATGCAGACAGTCTTCATTAATGCTCACAGCAAACTCATGATACTTCAGTGGAAATTTTCTAGTACCAAATCTTAGCGAAACTGGAATTCATCTTTCTTTGTCCTTCTCCATAACATTTTGTGTTGTAATTTAGGCAGATTGGTCGATGTGTGAGCATAGTCAGCCTCAGATCGCTTAAAAACTGCAGCCCAGGACTGCAGCAGAAGTTCAGGAGTGAAACCATCACAGAGGAGGAGCTGGTGGGGCTCATGAACAAGTTCGTGGAAGACACAAAGAACAGGATGTACAGGAAGGAGGGCTGGCCTGATACTGCATATGGAGTGACAAAAATTGGTGTCACGGTCCTGTCCAGAATCCATGCCAGGAAACTGAGTGAGCAGAGG
>NW_024422490.1:0-22027 GCF_014898765.1 Herpailurus yagouaroundi | reverse complement strand
TCACGGTCCTGTCCAGAATCCATGCCAGGAAACTGAGTGAGCAGAGGAGAGGGGACAAGATCCTCCTGAATGCCTGCTGCCCTGGGTGGGTGAGAACAGACATGGCCGGACCTAGAGCCACTAAAAGCCCAGAAGAAGGAGCAGAGACCCCCGTCTACTTGGCCCTTTTGCCCTCAGATGCTGAGGGACCTCACGGGGAGTTTGTTATGGAGAAGAAAGTTGAACAATGGTGAACTGAATTCATGGTTCCATCTATGGGGCCCTCTGTGAAACCCCCTCCCTTGCCCAAAAGAACTCTTTCCCTGTCAATACTATCCCTATCCAAAACAAAACAAAGTGTAAAATATCCCTACTTGTATTTGAGTAGTCTGCTAATTCTGTGAAAGATTTTTTATTTTAGCTGTGAAAAGGCAGAGAAAAATGAAATAAGTGAAATAACACCAGAAATGAATAAATGGTTCTTTATAAATGCCTGTTTGTACAGACTGTATATGCTAAACCAGCAGAAAAATCTAATACACCTAAGTAGATGAGGAGAAGTTACAGTCTAGTTCAAGAGTAAGCAAACATTATAGAAAGAGACAGACAGTAATACTTTTAGCTTTGCAGGCCACACAGTCCCTATAGCATCTGCTCGGATCTGCTGTTGTAGCTGAAAGAACCCAGAGCCAACGCATAAGCCAATGAGCATGGTTGGATGTGCCAGGGAGCATCTTTCACCAGCCTCTGGTATAACATGGGCAACACATCTGCTGTGGTCTCTTAAAATACCGGATTCCTTGGGAAAAACAATTGCCACGTGTGAAATAGGAGTGAGAACACAAGATACATCCATACGGCGATCTGAGACAAGGGGAGGAACTGAGTATAGATTGGGTGTAGATCATGACTCCCAAGTGACTCGCTCCAGGACACCAAAGTGACAGAAGATTCTTCCTGCCCAAACCAAGCCTGGCTCCTGTGGGCCTGAATGAACACCCACCACCTGCCTCCCTTCACAGGAACATCCCTGTTCTAAAGATGCTTCTACTTACTGATTACATTTCTTTTTATATATATATATGAAATTTATTGTCAAATTGGTTTCCATACAACACCCCGTGCTCATCCCAACAGGTGCCCTCCTCAATGCCCATCACCCACCCTCCCCGCCCTCCCACCCCCTCCCCATCAACCCTCAGTTTGTTCTCAGATTTTAAGAGTCTCTTACTTTTCACTCTTCACCAGGGATTTTCAGGCTTACCCAAATGAAAGGTGACAGACCCAGAAAGCAAGGGTAGGGTCCGTATTTTAAAAGTTTTTCACTTCAAAGGGGTGAATCATTTCCTCCCTGTGAGCTTGTATTTCTAATCTGACCATGAGGAAACTCAGTGTGTAGAGCAGCACAATAGAATCTCAATTGCTACTTTGGCAATCCATCACAAACATCTTTTTTTTGATACCATAAAAATAACACCATATATATAACATTTATTTACTGTGACCTTGGAAGAACATAAAAAATAGGCAATTTAGGCAAATGGGATTATATAACCATTAAACATTCTAAGCAATGCGTCAGCCCTCAGTGACCTTCATAAACATTCCCTCCCTCTCAGGGCCCACTGGCAGTCACACTGAGGGAGAAGCCCAAAAGTTAGGACAAGACCTAATTCTCTACTTCTCCCTCTTGAATTTCTCTTTAAAAAGCACGGGAATCTTGTCCCCAAAGGCAGTTCTGTGTAAGCAACTAAACTGAATTTTGGAAAGAAAGCAACCTTATCCATTCTGCAGAGGAAGAAGGATACATGCTCAAGACAATATCTGTGCTCCTTTTTTTCTGCTGGGGTTTTCCCAAAATAATTTTAGTTCACCTACCATGAATCTCAACCCCATATAGATCCATGACCAACCACCTTTATTTTGGGGAGCACAGCATTCCAACCAGAACCAATGCTGGGCCTAGAGGAGGGATCCTAAGAGGACACAGTGCAGCCCCAGGGGAGACAGATTTGGTATAGAGAGCCTTCTGGTACCTTCGCTGTAACTT
Source organism: Herpailurus yagouaroundi (assembly GCF_014898765.1). Lineage (NCBI taxonomy): Eukaryota > Metazoa > Chordata > Mammalia > Carnivora > Felidae > Herpailurus > Herpailurus yagouaroundi. The sequence continues at coordinate 19,998 of NW_024422490.1, read as the reverse complement.
TCTTGAAAGGATGAAGGCGGGGCCTAGTGTTCTAGGAGTCACAGCACTGAATGCCAGCACACAGTTCTGGGTCCAGGCCCCCGCACCACTGGCCCTCTGTGTGGCCCACAACACCATCCGCCCCACACACAGGGCCTCCCTAGCACTCCACACAGTCATGCTGTCACACATCCCACGTGCCACTGGTGACTGGGGCCAACAAGGGCATTGGCCTCGCCATCGCACGCGACCTGTGCTGGCAGCTCTCCAGGGACGTGGTGCTCACGGCACGGGACGAGGCGCGGGGACGGGCGGCCGTGCAGCAGCTCCAGGGCAAGGGCCTGAGTCCGCGCTTCCACCTGCTGGACGTCGACGACCTGCAGAGCATCCGCGCCCTGCGTGACTTCCGCGCAAGGAGTACGGAGGCCTGGATGTGCTGGTGAACAACGTGGGCATTGCCCTTGCTAGTAAGGACATGGGAAGGCCAGGAGACCTCCCTTAGGGGACCAGCCAGGGTGAGTCTGGAGCTGGTGTCTGAACCGCTGCTGTGGGGCCATAGCTCCAAGGGGATCAAGAACCCCCACCCTAGGGAAGAAGATAGACTGGAGGCAGAGGGAGAGAGGACCCTCCAGGAACTGCAAGCCTTTTCAGCCAAAGGACCTTGGCATTGCCATAGATCAGACTCTCAGGGACTTCACCTGGGTTTTTGCATGTTTCTCTCTTTGAGAATCTCCATGAGTCTTTTGTTTGTTTATTTGTATATTTTGAGAGAGAGAGAGAGAGAGCAGGGAGGGGAAGAGAGAGAAGGAGAGAGAGAATCCCAAGTAGGCTCCACACTGTCAGCACAGAGCCCAATGTGGGGCTTGAACTCAAACTGCAATATCATGATCTGAGCAAAGTCAGACGCTTAACCAACTAAGGCGCACAAGTGCCCCTCCATGAATTTTGACTGATTTTGAAATAACACAACAAATCCCACAGGGTCATATGCAGAGATGCCTTGTGCACCCTTACCTTAGCTTCTTGCAATGGTGCCAAATTACAAAGCTAAATAGCATCACTGTATGAGATAATTCCCTTTGGAACAAAGTGTACACTAACCTACACACTTGAAAATTGACCAGATTGCACATACAACAAAAATGTTACTGTCACTGCATGGAATCTTCTTAGAAGGCTACTACTTACTAACCTATTCTCTTTCTCCCATACCAGCTAATGACCCCACCCCCTTACATATTCAAGCAGAAGTGATGATGAAAACAAACTTCTTTGGTACCCGAGACGTGTGCACAGAACTGCTGCCTCTAATGAGACCCCAAGGTAGGTGTGACAAGGGACACAGGCAGTGGTGTTTCTGGAATGATCTTGCCGCTGCCTCTCTGACCTCATCTACGGGCCCTGCTCCCTCTCCCTGCTCAGCCACCCCGGCCTCCCTGCTGTGTCCCCACCTGGACAGGTGCCCTTCCCCTCAGGACTCTGTACACACGTGTCCAGCACTCAGCAGTGCCCTCTGTCCCACTGGCCTTTCACAACTGGCTGCTTCTTCTCCTTTATATCTTCATTCCAAACTCCCCTCCCAGAGGCCTTTTTCTGGCTCTGTGTCCTCACAGGTGCACTTCCCTGGGGATTTCTTCCTGGACCCTTCCTTCTCCCTCTCCCCCTCTCTGAGTGATCTTATTCAGGCTAGTGGACTCTTCCCTATCCAAACTTGTTAGGGCCCCCTAAACTCTGTCACCTGCCTAGAACATTCCCAGAGCCCCAGACACACATAGTTCTCCTCCTGCTTCTCCCTCTCCTCAGGATGTCCTCCTTTCCCTCCTCAAATCCCAGCCCTCCAACCTCCCCCCACCCCACACCTCTACCTAAAACTCTAACACACATCTAGATAACACTTGTGCTTTCCCAATATAATCCTGGTCACAGACCCCACCATCCACCCTCCATGACAAATGAGGTCACCATGCCCACCTCCTGATTATCACTGACCAGGTCCTAACAGTTGCCCTGTGGATTTGCCCCCCAACCTTCTCCATCCCAACTCTCCAACAGAGACTCAGCTGTCATTTCTGGACAATTGTAACCTTCCAAAGAGACGCTACTTCTTCAGTCTTTTCCTTTCTGGTTATTCCCTGTACTTTCTGGGTGCTCATTTACTCCCAAAAGTCCAGGACCAAAGCCCAATCCTGAGCGTAGCTTCTAGGGATCTCTGTCATCAGACCTGCCAAAGTCCAGGCCCATCAGTTCCCCTCAGCTTGTTCAATGTTTGCACAAAACAAACTGCTATAATTCCCTGGTTGTAAACCACTTTAATATTTACCTCCACGTTAATATGATGGGAGAACCACCACTCGTTTAGTACACTGAGTAAATGAGGTGACACTTGTAGAAAGATTAGGGTGTCTGGCCTGAGTGAGCACACGCGTATACAGTTTACTGTCAGTTCTGCCCCCACTGCCTCTTCATTCCTGGAAATTTCTACTACTTCTCCTTCTACCACTGGTTTCACTGGCACCCAAAGTGCGGCTCTCAAATGTCCCCTGACCCCTTTACTCACCATAAGGTTGATGTGGGACGAGTTCCTTGTGCCAGCATCACACTTCCTACACATATCCCTTAGAAGGCAAAACTCACTTCTGGCCGATTGTTTTCTCACCTACAGAACAGTGTGGGTGCCTGCTGTGTATTTGGTCGTGGACCAGAATGAGAAATGAGTGTTCTCCTGCATTTGCTGAGGCAGGCTCTAATCAAACAATTGATCCTGACTCAGAAAAATTAGACTCAGGGACCTAGAAATGCAAGCTATACTCTCAGTGTAAGAGCAGGGTTTTCTTGACTTTGAAAATAGGAGAGTTCTTCCATTGTTTGGGGGGATGGCAGCCACAGCAGTTCGTTACCATAACTTTACACCCTTTAGCAAGACTATCTGGGAGAAATCCTAGCTAGCATAACCGAAAGCAAATACTTTCCCACCTCCCACCTACTTTGGAAACCAGGATAGAAAGAATAATCTTGAATGACGTCCACCAGATCTCTCTAGTTCAGAACCTATTCAAAAATCCAATGTCTGCTTCCAATGTCTGCTTTGGTTTTTGGCATGAAAGGACAAACCAAAAGACAGAATCGTGAACCTAAGGTCACAATAGTATATGTTCATTCTTCTTACTTTTTAATCCTTTCTTCAAAAAGAGTTTTACTGAAATAATTTAGCCACAAAAACAAAATACTAAGAATCTACAACACCCAGGTGCCCACCAGCAGTCTTAACCAGGCAATCAGTATCAAGGTCATGTAAACCCTTTCCCACATTCTATATCATTTCCCTCCCCTTCCCCGCAAATTCCTATTCCTGAATGAGAAGGATACTCTCTTTAAAAGGATAAGCTGTTGTTCCTCTTTATTGTCTTTATCTATGGTTTTATTTCAAAAAGATATTAAGATATAAACATCTCTAAGGAATTGAGCAAACTGGAAATCTGAACATTGTTGTTCATCAGATATTAGCTTAAAGTACTAGGTGGAAATACAGTCTTGTTAACGCTGCACTTATCAAGGAAACCTTAAAAAAGGTGTTCTCAACCTTCATTTGAAAAGGTACTGCTTTGCAATATCCTTAGTCTGAAATGCCACTAGAGGAATTTGCTTGGAAAATTACAATAGTAAACGTAACTCACTCACACACACCCTCTGACATATTGGTTCTAGAAAGGATAGGTGGCTGGGCATTCTAGAGGTGATGTGCTGGGCATCTTATATATGGTGCCCATTAATAACATGGAGGAATAATGAATCTCAAGGTCACGAGCACAGCTGGTTGCAGACTGAGGTCATGTGACATCCAAACTAGTGGTTCTTCCCACGACTCAAGGTCCTCAAATCATTTTTACTTGATCCCCCTCTCCAAATGAAGCCTTACCTGGTAAGTTTAGAGAAACAAAATAAGGACTCTGCTTGATTGGGCCTATGTCTTCCTCGTCTCAGGGCCCCAGGTACCTCAGGGAAAACCACAGGAGGCACATTTAGAACCCTGAGGTGTTTTGTGAAAAACCCCTATCAATCCAAAGACTTAACAACTGGTCCTCTTGATATCAGAAAACATGAATCTTCCAGGGAATGTGATGACTGTGAAATCATCAAAGGTCACAAGAACCAGCTTGAACTTACAGACTCTGAATAGCCTTGAGAATCAAGTAATGCACTTGAAATTTGTGACCCCCAATGAGATGATATCTAAAATACCCTGCATTGTGTAGATCACTGTGGCTCTGCTTGAGGACAGTGAGGTTTGGAGAGTAGGAGATAGTGAGAGATTTCCTAACAATAGATCCCTGGTCACATACAGAGTAATGGTCTGGATAAACTGTAAGCCCAACACACACCCCGGCCCCACCAGCACAAGAGTCCTTTCTTACCTGGGTAATGTGCTTTTCATAGTGACTGTGAAGGGCAACTGTCACACTACCTCACACACGGTGTCACATACTTATAGTCACACATACAGTCTCTGTCTCACGCACACTCCCATTCACATACATATCACACACTGACATGAACTCACACACCCTTAGCACAAAGACGCTGGGATGGTCCATACACTTCTTAGTATATAGGCTGCGTGCATTCCAAAATGACACCTGAAAGCCATGAGTCCACGCTGACGACAAAAATGTTTGGATCAGAGTCTTTGCTGTATAAACTCCACAAGTGCTTCCCATTCCTTCTCATGTGATTCCTGTCCTGAGCTGTCAGACCAGAAGCATCTACCATCTCTCCCAGTTCTAGGAGAAGCCCCCTGACAGCCACCCTGCCCGCTCGGGGATGTGCTCAGTGCATGGGACAGGCCTGAGGAAGAGGGTTTGGTTGCAGCATCTACTACCAGGAATTTACCTACAAAACCTTTTACTCCCCATCACACTTACAGGTAAGCATTTTCACAGCTGATACTAGACTTCCTGAGATAGAAAATAGAGAATAGAAAAGAGGTCATCACTTCATTAGAAACAGCCTACGGAACGTTAGTAGAGTTTTCCATTTACTATCTATACTAAAGGTACTTAAGAAACTGGCTCCACACCCTAGGGAGTAAATGCAGCAGTCTTTCTACTATAGCAGTTACCCAATGTTGGTTCCTCTACTTCTGTCTTATTTCACACACTTCTGTTTTTGAAACTTCAAATCGTTAATATATGTTACTTTTGTTGTGAAAGAGGCAAATGATTTTTGAAAATGAAATAAACTAGTGAGAAGTAATAAAATCGGAAAGCTGCTTACTAAAACATCTAACTTTTCTAAAAATATTGTTTAATGTTTATTTATTTTTTAGAGAGAGAGAGAGAGAGAAAGAGAGAGAGAGCTGTCAGCATAGAGCCAACGCGGGGCTCGAACTCACAAACCACAAGATCATGACCTGAACCAAGATCAAGGGTCAGACATTTAACTGACTGAGTCACCCAGCTGCCCCTAAGTTCCATTAATCTTAGCTTAGTATGTTGTAGATGGAAGGAAGTATGGAGTAACTGACTCCTTTCTCAAAGGTATTCATCTTAGAAACCTGTTACATTAATAAGACAGTTTCTGCAATTCATTTTAATTATCTCTAAACACCACCAATGAGAATCACAGGGTCATGCATTATCTCTTACACTGAACTTGTATGGCACTGACATTCCTTAGTGGGATGGAGCTCAGAGTTAAGTGACCATGACTGTCTTTCCCGGATATTTACATAAAATAGGGATAGTTTCCTAATTTACTGAAGCTCTTATTGTTCGTAAATTCTCATAATTTTTCTATTAGGCTAAAGATACTCATGTAGATGGAAAAATAGTAAACTATTTATACATGTCAATGTAAGTTCACTTTTATGAATAATAACTATATTTTTGAAAAAGAATTAGTGAGAACTGTGAGATTGCTTTACACTTTTAACCACTTTACTGAGATACAATTCACATATCATACACTTTACCCGTTTCAGGTATGCAATTCAGTGGAATTTAGTATATGGACAGACTTGTGGAACAATCACTGCTTTAAGATTAGCATACTGTCATCACCCCAAGGAGAACCTGTGCCCTTAGCACCAGCCCTCTTTTCCCACAATCCCACTGCCTGAAGCACCTCTAATCTATTATCTGTCTGATCATCTACTTCTCTGGACATCCCATATATAGAGAATCATATAATGAGTAGTCTTTTGTGACTGGCCACTTTCTTTTGGGTAATGTTATCAAGATTCATCCATGTTGTAGCATTTCTTTTTATACTATCTTTTTAACATGTGACTGTTCCATTGCCCCTTCCCATAACTATATTGCCTGGTGTTTTCTCACTGCTCCCAAGTTGATGAAATTCCAACATAGAGAAAATACCACACACCTTAGCCCACTGAGGTGATTTGTTTTTACCTGGTTATATCAGAGGGACAGCCCACAAAACACATGCAGTCTGTTCTTCTTCAAAAGGTCATCACTAAAATGATCAGTTGTTTGTTGGTTAATAGGCACTTGTTCATAGAGCACTGCCCATGGGACCATAAGATGTTAAGATGGTTCCAAAGGGGATCTGTGAAGAAAAGTGGCTCTCTACTCATGATTGCAGTGAGCACTGACTTACCTTCTGATAGCACGTTCCTGTATAAGTCACTTTCTTTTCTTTATGGGACATCTGGGCACTGCACACCCCATTAGATCATTTCTCTGCCGTCCTCTGAGACATTATGAGTCTTGCAAGGTTCAATATTGGATTTTGTCCTTCATTTATATAGGAAGACTACATTCACACTCCTAGCAAACTGGTAACTGTCTCCCAAATGGGCAAATCTAAGGGATTTTGGTATTCATCATTCTTACACATGCGATTCTACATGACCATTTGTGTTGTATTTTAGGCAGAGTGGTCACTGTGTCTAGCATAACAAGCTTCATAGTTCTTAACAACTGCAGCTCAGAACTTCAGCAGAAGTTCAGAAGTGAGACTATCACAGAGGAGGAGCTGGTGGGGCTCATGAACAAGTTTGTGGAAGACACAAAGAACGGGGTACACAGGAAGGAAGGCTGCCCTGATATGAAAGTACTCACATATGGAGTGTCAAAGATGGGTGTCACGGTCCTGTCCAGAATCCATGCCAGGAAACTGAGTGAGCAGAGGGGGGGGAGACAGGATCCTTCTGAATGCCTGCTGCCCTAGGTGGGTGACAACAGACATGGGTGGACCTACAGCCATTAAAAGCCCAGAAGAAGGAGCAGAGACCCCCATCTACTTGGCCCTTTTGCCCTCAGATGATAAGGGGCCTCACGGGGAGTTTGTAATGGAGAAGAAAGTTGAACAATGGCCCCCCCCCCAGTTCCCTCCATGGGTCCCATTATGATACTTCCATGATATGAACAAAAGGACTACACTGTTAACAATGTTCATATCGGAAGAAGTAGAAGAAGAAGGAGGAGGAAAAGGAGGAGGAGGAAGGATCACTGTCCATATTGAGTACTTAAATTGAATTGGCTACTAATTCTGGGAAGTCTTTTGTGATTTCTTCTGTGATATATGAGAAGAAAAAGTGGAATTAATGCCAACCAACAATGAGTGAATATCATTGATGAATAAACAATTATAAGTAAATGTCCATGTGTGCAGATTGTTTCTTGCCAGCCAGCCCCAAAGTCTAACAGACCCTAAGTTAGGTCAAGAGAAGGGACAGTTTAACTCAGGTGTTGGTAAACATTAGTGAAAGAGCCACATAATGAATATTTTTGCCTTTGCAAGCCAGTGGTCTCTAATCAAATCTGCTTTTGTACCTTGAAAGTCACCAGAGACAATATATATAACCCATGAATAGGGCTAGATTTCCCTAACTAGCATACTTTATCAGCCTCTACTACAAAATAGACATCATTGTGGTCTCTTTAAATAGCAAACTCATTGGGGAAAAAAAAAAAAAACACAATTGCAAGGTGTGAAATGGGAGTGGGCACTAGAGGTGCATCCATAAGACAACCTGAGACAAGGAGGAAAAATGAATAAGGATTGGTATCAATGGATATGAAAGAATTACTGTCAGATCTCAAGGTGAATGCGCTATTCATGTAAGGAGAAACGGTCAAGTCTGTAACATTAACACAGTCCAGCAAAATCTCTACAGAAGGTGAAGGATAGTAACATACTCATCACTACTGAGGCTAGTTTGGAGGATACATGGGTGTCCACAGTCCTATTCTTTCCACTTCTCTCTTTGAAAGCTTTCAAAACAAACATCTGGAAATGAAAAGATCCTGGCTCTGCCACCTACGGGTTGACCTTGAGCAAAATCCTGCATGTTGCTCTATGTCAATCTCCTCAAGTGTACAATTCGGGGGAAGTCTTAGGATTTCCATGAAGGGTAAAGGAACTAATACAGGTGAACAGGCTGAAAACAAGGGCGGTGCAAATTGCCCTTCATAAGCGTCCCCGGACTGGGACCTGACACATCCAGGGCCCTGAGGGGAGCTTCTTACTGCCACACACCCAGCCTGGCTCCCTAGGGGCCTCTGTGAATGCCCACCACCTCCCACCCCTCACAGAAGCATCCAGATTGTTCAGACTCCCTCCTCTCATGATTATTTTTCAGTCTTCACCAGGGGTTTTTAGGCTGACAGAAATGAGAACTGATAGGCCCTGCAAAGCAAAGGCACGGTTTTGTTTTTTTCCTTTAAGTTTATTTATTTGGAGAGAGAACATGAACAGGGGAGGGCAGATAGAAGGGGGAGAGAGAGAATCCCAAGCAGGCTCCTTACTATCATCACAGATTCTGAGGCACAGCACGATCTCACAAGTCATGAGACCAATACCTGAGCCAAAATCAAGAGTTGGACGCTCAACTGACTGAGCCACCAAGGCGCCCCATGGGGTAAGGTTTCTATTTGGAAAGAGGTTTCCTGTGGGGCGCCTAGGAGGCTCAGTTGTTAGAGCATGGGACTCTTGATCTCAAGGTTGGTAGTTGGAACCCCACGTTTGGTATAGACATTACTTAAAAACAGCCTTTTAAAAAATAAAATGAAATAAAAAATATAAGTGAGGTTTCCTTTAACGTTTTCTCTTCAACAAGGCTGTTAATTTCCTCCCTGTTAGCTTGTATTTCTAAAATGAACCTTGAGGAGTATCAATATCAAGGACAAGACATATCACGTCTACTGCTAGTTTAGAAATACATCCCAGCATCACAGGTCTTTTTTCCTCAATACTTTAAAAATAACACCTAATTACATATAATACTTATTAACTGTGACCTTAAAGAAAACAAAAAAGTAGGCACTACAGGCAAACGGGATTGTGTAACCATTAAATTAAACATTGCAATCATTGCCTTGGCCCACATGAACTTCATAAACATTGCCTCATCTGGGGGCACACTGGGACTCACACTGAGGGAGGAGCCCTGCCCACACCCCAGTCTCAGCACAGGACCTCATTCTGTTTCTCACCCTTGAGATTCTCCTAAGAAAGCAAGGAGATCTGTATGCTCAATACCGGTTTTGTCGTATGAACAATTTCACTGTATCTTAGAAGGCAACCATTCCCATTCTGCAGATGAAAGGCCTATTCCCAAGATAATTGCTCTCTTTTTCTCCTATAGAGCTTCTCCCAAAATTGTTCCCTCAAAAGCTATGAAACTTTAGCATCCTTTTAATCAATCACCCACAACCTTTGTTTTGGGAAGCACATCAGTACTCCTCAAAGCACTGCTTGGCTCAGAGGAGGGATCCTAAGAGGACAGAATCCTAGTTGGGCTCAGAGTGCAGCCCCAGGAAGGACATATCTGGAATAGCGTTATTAGGGAACCTCCTGGAACATCTGGTCCCTGCTTTCGTGGAGGAACGGAGGCAGCGCCTGGGCTCTAGGAATCGCAGCACTGGATCCCAGAACACAGTTCTACCGGCATCTCTGACTGTGGCCAGGCCTCCGCACCACTAGCCCTCCGTGTGGCCCACAGCACCATCAGCTCCACACACAGGACCTCGCTAGCCCTCCACACAGCCATGTGTTCAGACACCGTGTGGCACTGGTGACCGGGGCCAACAAGGCATTGGCTTCTCCATCACGTACAACCTGTGCCTGCAGTTCTTGGGCGACATGATGTTCATAGTGCTGGATGAGGCGTGGGGACAGTCGGCTGTGCGACCCTCAGCCAAGGGCCCGAGTCCCTGCTTCCACCTGCTGGACATCAAGGACCTGCAGAGCATCTGCGCCCTGCATGACTTCCTGCCGAAGGAGTACAGGGACCTCACATGTTGGTCAACAACTAGAGCATCATTTTCGAAGGTATCATCTTCGAGGTTAAGAACATTGGAGCTCTTAGGCCAGGAAACCTCTCTTAGGGGACTACCCAGAAGCAGTTGGGGTGGGTGTCTGAAGCACTGCTGTGGGGCTGACAGCTCTGAGGGGTTCTAGAATGGCCTTCGTAGGGAAAGAGGTCAGATTGGACGTGCGGGGAGAACAGAAACCTCCAGCAGTTGCAAGCCTTTGCAGCCAGAGGACCTTGGCATTGCCATGGATCAGACTCTCAGGGACTTTACCCAGGTTTTTGAAGGATTCTCTCTGTTGGACTTTGTGCATCTCTATGCATTTTTAACTTATTTTGAAATACACAAAAAATGCCAAAGAGTCATATGTAGAAATGCCATTGTGCCCCCTTATCTTAGCTTCTTGCAATGGGTGCCAAATAACAAAGCTACACAACATCAACCAGCCAGATAATACAAGTTGGGACAAACTGTTCACCTATCTACACATTACTGAGAATTGACCAGATTGCACATACAACAAAAAATTTTAAGGTGACTGGGGAAATCTTCTCAGATGGCTACTTCTTATTAACCTGTTCTCCTTCTCCCCTACCAGCTAATGATCACACACCCTTACATATTCAAGCAGAAGTGACATTGAAAACAAACTTCTTTGGTTCCTGAGACATGTGCACAGAACTGCTGCCTCTAATGAAACCCTAAAGTAGGTGTGACGACTTACAGCGGTACTGTTTCTGGAATGATCTGGCCCTGCCTCTATGACCGCATCTACGGGCCCTGCTCCCTCTCCCTGCTCAGCCACACCGGCCTCCCTGCTGTGTCCCCACCTGGACAGGTGCCCTTCCCCTCAGGACTCTGTACACACGTGTCCAGCACTCAGCAGTGCCCTCTGTCCCACTGGCCTTTCACAACTGGCTGCTTCTTCTCCTTTATATCTTCATTCCAAACTCCCCTCCCAGAGGCCTTTTTCTGGCTCTGTGTCCTCACAGGTGCACTTCCCTGGGGATTTCTTCCTGGATCCTTCCTTCTCCCTCTCCCCCCCCCCCCCCTCTGGGTGGTTTTATTCAGGCTAGTGGACTTGTCCCTATCCAAACTTGTTTAGAGCCTCCTAAAATCCTTCACCTGCCTAGAACATTCCCAGAGCTCCAAACACATAGTTCTCTTCCTGCCTCTCCCTTTCCTCAGAATGTCCTCCCTTCCCTTCTCAAATTGCAGCCCTCCAGTCCCCTACACACACCCCCATCTAAACATCTAAAACATGTCCAGATGACACTTGTACTTTCCTAATATCATCCTGGTCACAGACCCCACCATCCACTCACTATGATAAATGAGCTCACTATGCCCACCTCCTGATTATCACTGACCAGATCCTAACAGTTGTCCTTTGGGTTTGTCCCCACCTTCTCCATTCCAGCTCTTCAAAAGAGACTCGGCTGTCATTTCTGAACCATTGCAACCCTTCCTGAGAGACTCTGCTTCTTTAGTCATTTCCTTTCTGGTTATTCTCTGTACTCTTCAAGTGCTCACTTACTCCCAAAAGTCTTTTAAGAATGAAGTGACCTCTAAGGGAGTTGTAATAGCCTATGCAGCATGATATTTTACCATTACCATCCTTTAAATAGGAGCCATCAGGAAACCATAAAAAATCTGCATTGGTTAGAGGAGTTTCCTGTAAATTGTCATGGGGAGTCAAAAGGTAACCTGTCAGTTGCTAGCAATGCCAAATCCTCGGAGTCCAAATACACTTCTCATTTCAAGATCTCATGCATTGAGTTTCTGACCTGAGTCTGGGTTAACTGCACTGGTTTCCCTGGAGACCTTATGTCTCTTTATGGCCCAAGTTTTCACAGGTAGATGCTATCTTCCTGTGAAGACAGTTGAGAAGGTGAACAGAGAAGCAAATCATCTACATGCTGAGACAAAGGAGAGCCTGCAGAAAACTTACTATCATCCAAATCGGACTCTAACCGTGTGTCAAAACAGAAAGGACTCTCTGTGTAGCCCTGGGACATTACTGTCCCTGTGCATTGCCATTCTTCCCAAGTGAAGGCGAAAAGAGACTGGCTGTCCTTATCAACTAGAATCATAAAAACTGTACTGCATAGGGCTATTACAGTGAAAAATTTGCCTTCAGAGGCAATGGATGTCAGTATGTTTGTTCGTGGGTTGGGACAAATAGGGTGCTGAGGTTAACAATGTTATTGGTTGCTCTGGGGTTTTGGACAAACCTCCATCCTCAGCGGTTAGGGTTTTTTTGGTTGTTTGTTTTTTCTGTTTTTTACAGGTAAAACAGGTCTGTTACAATGACTTGTGCAGGGGATGCGACTCTTGAGCCTTGTAATCTATTATGGGCTTGATGTCTTGAAGGGCTTCTCTATTTGTAGGGTGTTGATTAATTTAGGGGAGAGGTTTTGAGGGACCTATGTGAATCTTGATGGGATGTACACTGTGGATTCTGCCCATATGGGTTGATGGTTTTACCCATAAGAGGATGATAGCTGATCCAATAGGAATAGATTAACAGCACCCTCAGACTCAGCTATAGTGCCCTCAGAGAACCCGCATAGGAAAGGTGCCCAAGGGTCACTTATTTTCCCTTGTTAGTGATTTTGGTTATGACTGTCAAATTCTAGAATCCCTTCCCTTTTCTGGGAGTAATTCTGGTATACGTTTCCAACAAAACTGAGTGCAAGAAATGGATAGGGGCAGGGGAACTAAGAAGAAAAGGGTGTGTATCTGTGCAAGGGGTGAGACGCAAAGGAAAAGGTTCAGAGACAGGAACCTGTTAAAGTTTATTAGAGATCCCTCTATTTCAATTGTTTTAGTACTCGAGGCAGTGGAGCTGCTTTATAGCAGCGGGGTTAAGCAATGAGAGTGTAGATCCTGTGCCAATAAGGATAGAGAGAGATTCATTCCCAATCTGGAGATGCTTTGCCCAAGCTGATGAAGAGGGAAGATTGGGAAGAGCCCTTATAGTTCCTCAGAGCCCCACCACTGGGAATCAGGAGGACATGGGAAAAGTTGGCTAGTGGGCTAAGGTGCATGAAGTGCTTCCATGTGTTACAGTCTCTTTCCCAAAGTCCTGATACCTTGCAACAGTAGCAGAAATTACACTTCCGGTTCTGTTTTGGGGCCTTCATTGGCTGCACATTAAAAATTTCAGTAGGTCCTTCCTATAGGTGATTCATCTAGGGTGACCCCAAGCTGGTTTTCCAGGTCTGTTAAATCTGGAGTGGCCATAGTTTCCCATGCTATCCTGGTCCTTTTGACTAAAAGGGAAAGATCCCAAATCAGCCCAGTAAGAAACATAGACTGAAATGCTACCCAGGTGGACTCACATCTAAAGGAAGACCAGAAGTTTTCTTTAAAGACATTTTTGAGTTGACTGCAATTATTATGAACAGATTCATCATGCCTTTGTATACAACCCTGAATTTTGTTGCAATCAATGGGCTTAGGAAGAGCCACTGTCCTTGCTCAGTGGACATTTCCAGCGAGTATCATAGCAGAAGTTCAGGGTTTGTTCTTTATATCCTGTTCAAGATGTTCCTGCTGAGCTAGTTTCATCCAATGTTTTGCCTGGCCCTCACCAACAAGCATGTGACCAATTGAGAAACCTGTTGGTAACGTTTGGCTAATTACGTTAAATTCTTCAGCAAACCTATGGGTGTTCTCAGTGACTTTAGGAAACTCTTTGACTCTGAATTCAGCCTTAGTCCAGGGAATATAAGAAATGTGGGGTCTATTTAGATCTTTAGAAGACTTAACTTGAAAGGGGCAGGTTTGAGTAGGTTCAGGAGAGGAGGAAGCAGAAGGAGTTTCAAGTGAAAAGGAAAGTTCAGCAAAAGGATCAGAATGAGAGGGCCCAGAGAAAGAGGAAGGTGCAGAGACAGAGGAAGATGGCTGCCTCCTGTCTGTAAACGAAGAAGGTAGAGATGAGGGAAAGAGGCCTCAGAAGCCAAAAAATGTTTTAAGTTTATTTATATATTTGGGGGGGGGGCGGTCAGAGAGAGAATCCCAAGCTGGCTCCACACTGTCGGCACAGAGCCTGACTCTGGGCTTGACCTCCCAACGGTGAGATCGTGACCTGAGCCAAAACCAAGAGTCGGATGCTTAACCGATTGAGCCACCCAGGTGCCCCATCATTTTGCCTCTTTCAATTGTGTGCCTCAATGAATTTAGAAACAGTACTTTCCAAAGGGGCAAACAGAATCCAAACACATCTGCAAGAGTCAAGTTACCATTAAAAATTTTTTTTTAAGATTATTTATTCTTGAGAGACAGAGAGAGACAGAGCATGAGCAGGGGAGGGGCAGAGAGAGGGGAGGAGACACAGAATCCAAAGCAGACTCCAGGCTCCGAGCTGTCTGCACAGAGCCCAATGCGGGGCTCGAACTCACTAACCGCAAGATCATGACCTGAGCCGAAGCTGGACGCTTAACCGACTGAGCCACCCAGGTGCCCCAAGGTACCATTTAAAATAGACATCTCATTCTTTTTTTGTTTTGATTTTATCTTCTTTCAAGAAGAAACAGTTTTTTAACTTAATTTGGAGTAAACCAAGTTTGGAGATATTGAAAGTCCCCCATTATGGCCACTGAAGTTTCTGAAAGTTTGTAACAAAAAACCTCACTAAAAATGGAATCAGGAGGTGTCTGCAGGGAAAGGTCTCATGCCCTACCACTCCTACTCAATTGCAGGCTCAACTGCAGACTCAACAAGAAGAGACGAACTTGACCTTAGAAGGATTTGACCTTGCCCATGGATACTACTCTACTATACCAGCCAGAAATAGAGACACTTTCCTTTTCCCCCCAGGCAACACTCAGCCACTGAAAAGCCACTGCACTTCAGACACCCAGTTTATGCCAAGGGACTTTTAATTTATGAAAGCCTTCCCAACTTCCCCCTTCCTTCTTAAAAAAGCATACCTGTCCTTTGTTCCCTGGACTTGTCTCCAGGTTTTCTGCAGCTTGATTTTCCTGACTTGCAGTTCTCTTCACTCTTGAATGTATGCATCTGTTCCTGGTAAATTAACTGGCAGTTTTACTTTTAAGGTTAACAAGTCCTGAAATGCTTTTGTTTAAGGTGGTCCATTTAGTTAGGAATGTGCCTACAGAACAACCATAGATTTTAAACATAAAATGAGCCATAGTCCCAAAGGGGAGGGGTGTCACGAAGCGTTTTCTTGCAGGGGATCCCATTTTCTTTAGCAGTTTTCCGGGAACAACCTAGTTCCAGAATGACTCAGACCAGAGGCCAGCAGGTTCCAAGAGGAATAGTCCAGTACCAAACAGAACTTGGACCCAAGGCTAGTGCATTTACAACTGGCACAGTTCTAACTGCAACAGTCCAATCCCGAAAAGAATTTAGACAGAAGGCCTATGCAGCCCCAAATGGTACCATTCCAACAGGAACAGTTCAATCCCAAAGCAGAATAGGACCAAAGACCAATGCAGTTCAAACTGGTACTTTTCCAACAGGAGCAGTCCAATCCCAAAAGGAATTAGACCAAACGAGAAAGGAGTTCCGTTAGGAACAGTTTGATTCTGAGAAGGAATCAAAGGCCAAATGAATACTCTCAGAGATCTAAAAAAAGAAAGAAAGAAATCACAGACAAAAAGCATGGAGCTGGAAGTCCAGGAGAAAAGCTTACCCTCAAACCCTATGGTTGGTGAGAAAGCAGTGAACCCAAACACCTCCATGGATACCACACCTGCTTGCCCACCAGAGTAAGAGGCCTTGGGGATCTTCCTTGGATCCCTACATGTGTCACCAAGGAATGTTAGTTGTAAAAATGTAACCTGCCAGTTATTTCACCAGCAAAGTTGGGTTTCTTCGGGAATAAAGAGAATTACAATCTGGGAAAACCAAGCTGTGGCAAAACTATAGGCAAGTCCAGGGAACAAAGGACAGGTACATTTTTAAGGAGAAAAGGGGTAAGTTGGGAGGGCTGTTTTAAATTAAAAGTCCAATGGAGTAAACTGGGACTTAGAAGTGTAGTGCTTTCCATTGGCTGGGCTGTTGCTCCAGGGACTTAAAACAAGCATATTTTACTCTGTCTGGAGTAGTACAGTTGTGTTCATGTGCAAGGGCAACTCCCTTGATCAAGTCTCTCTCTCTTCTTGTTGGGACTGCAGTTGACTGGGAGTGGTAGGGCATGAGTTGCTCCCACTGCCGGCTTCCTGACTGCATTTAGTGAGGTTTCCCATTACTGATTTTCCACAAAAGATAAAGATTGGTGGATTGGAATTGAGCACATGCAGGTACATCTTACTCTCAGTTCTGCCCCCTTTCCCTGTCCTGTCTGAAAAAGTTCTACTATTTGTACCAGTACTGAGTTCACTGAGTTCACCTCAAACAAAGGGCAGCTCTCAAATCTCCCCTGACTCCTTTACTCACCACAACATTGATGTGGGACAAGTTCTTTGTGCCATCACCACACATCCTACACATATCCCCCTTAGAAGGCAAAAATCACTTCTGGCTGATTGTTTTCTCACTTACTGAATAGTGTCATCGCCTGCTGTGTATTTGGTCGTGGACCTGAATGAGGAATGAGTGTTCTTCTGCATTTGCTAAGGCAGGCTCTAATCAAATATTGATCTTGCCTCAGGAAAACTAGACTCAGGGACATGGAAATGCAAGCTATATTCTCAGCATAAGAGCAGGGTTTTCTTGCCTTTGGAAATAGCAGAGTTCTTCCATTATTTGGGGGGATGGCAGCCACAGTGGTTCATGTTATCAGGACATTACCCTCTTCGGGGAGACTATCTGGGAGAAGTCCTAGCTAGGGCAGTCAAAGGAAATACTGTCCATCCTCCCCCATACTTCAGAACCTTAGATACAAAAAACATCTTGAATGTTTTGCACCAGATCTCTGTGGGGGCAGAACACATCCAAAAAGTCAATGTTTACCTTGTTGTTTACCTTGGAAGGAGAATATCAGAGTAGGATGACCTTATGGATAGGATACCAAAGGATAATAGATGTGGATTTCTTCTTCTTACTTTTTTTAAAAAAATGTAAAAAAAAAACCCCTTTTTTTAATGTAAAAAAAATGTAAATTTCTTTCTTTTTAAAAGAAATTTATTCTTACTTTTTTATTTATTTTGAGAGAGAGAGAGAGAGAGAGAGAGAGCAAGGGAAGGGCAGAGAGAGGGAGATAGAATCCCAAGCAAGTTTTGCAATGTCAGCCCAGATCTAATGTGGAGCTGAAACTGATGAATCATGAGATCGTGACCTGAACCGAAATCAAGATTTGGACATTTAACCGACTGAGCCACCCAGGTGCCCAACTTCTCCTTACTTTTTAATGCTTTCTGTAAAAACAGTGTTTCTGAAATAATCTAGCCACAGAAGATATAAGAATCTACAGCGACCAGGAGCCCACCCCCTATCTTAACCCATCAATCAATGTCAGGGCCATGGAAACCCCTTCCCACATTCCATGTCTTTTCCCTCTCATTCCCCCAGAATTCCTCTTCCTGATTTTGGAAAATATTCTCTTTAATGCTCATTAGCTGCTATTCTTCTTTTTTCTCATTAAATTATAATATGCATTTATTTCCAAAATATATTATGGAATGACCATTCTGAGGAATCAAGCACACCTGTGAAATCTGAACACTCTTGTTCATCATACAGTAGTTATAAAAGTTCTAGCAGCAAAACAGTCTTGTTAAGGCACACACACTATGTAAACCTTAAAGAAGGTGTTATCAACCTTGATTTGAGGTACTGCTTTTCAATGTCCAATAGTCTGGAAAATCACTAGAGGAATCAGCTGGCAGGGGAGAATTACCACAGTAAAGGCACCTCCCTCACACACCCACACTCTGACATATTATAGTTCTAGAAAGGTGGGGTGTATGGACATTACTACATTTGATGTGCTAGGCATTTTGTATATTGTCCCCATCAAGAACATGAAGGAAAAACAGATCTCAAGGTCCCATGCACAGCCTGATGTAGACCAAGTTCATGCAGCTTCCAGCCTAATGGTTCTTCTCACTACTCAGGGTCCTCAAATATTTTATGCTGAGGGGCGCCTGGGTGGCGCAGTCGGTTAAGCGTCCGGCTTCAGCCAGGTCACGATCTCGCGGTCCGTGAGTTCGAGCCCCGTGTCAGGCTCTGGGCTGATGGCTCAGAGCCTGGAGCCTGTTTCCGATTCTGTGTCTCCCTCTCTCTCTGCCCCTCCCCCGTTCATGCTCTGTCTCTCTCTGTCCCAAAAATAAATAAACGTTGAAAAAAAAAAAATCTTTAAAAAAAAAAAAAAATTTTATGCTGAGGATCCTGTTCCTCAAGTGATTTCTTGCCCAGTAAGGCTAGAGGGACAGCCGATAAAGAAACTCACCTTGACTGGGGCCAATGGCTTCCCACCACAGAGCCCCTTGATACTTTGAAAATAACACCTATTTATATATAACACATTAACTGTAACCTTAAACAGAACCAAAAAGTAGGGATTTCAGGAAAAAGGGGCTAATGTAACCATTAAATCAAACATTCCAAACAATTTGTTGGCCGCAGTGAGCTTCATAAACATTCCCTCCCACCCAGGACCCACTGAAAATCACACAGAGGGAGGAGCCCTGTCCACACCCCCATCACAGCACAGGACCTAATTCTCTGTTCCTCACTATTGAGATTCTCCGAAAAAAGTAAAGGGACTGTGTCCTCAGAGGCAGTTCCCCTGTGCAAGCAACTTCACTGCATCTTGGAAGAAAGCAACCTTTCCCATTCTGCAGAGGAAGGACACATTCCCAAGACAATATCTGTACTCCTTTTTTACTTTTGAGGGTTTCCGAAAATAATTTTGACTCGCCTACCATGAATCACTAGCCCCCTATTAACCCCAGGGCCAACCACCTTAGTTTGGGGAGCACATCAGTTGACCTCAAACCATCGCTTGGCTCACAGGTAGCATCCTAAGAGGACACAGTCCTGGTTGGGCTCAAGGTGCAGCCCCATGAAGTACGGATTTGACACAGCGCCCTCAGGAAAACTTCTGGCCCTCTGGCCCCTCCTCTCATGGAAGGACAGGGGTGGGGCTTCGGCTCTAGGAGTCACAGCGCTGGATCCAAGAACACAGTTCTACCGGCATCTCTGACTGTGGCCAGGCCTCCGCACCACTAGCCCTCGGTGTGGCCCATAGCATCATCGGCTCCACACACAGGGCCTCCCTAGCAATCCACACAGTCATGTCGTCACACATCCGCGTAGCGCTGGTGACCGGGGCCAATAAGGGCATCGGCTTCGCCATCGTGCGCGACCTGTGCCGGCAGTTCTTCGGGGATGTGGTGCTTACGGCACGGGATGAGGCGCGGGGACGGGCGGCAGTGCAGCGGCTCCAGGCCGAAGGATTGAGCCCCCGCTTCCACCTGCTGGACATCGACGACCTGCAGAGCATCCGCGCCATGCGCGACTTCCTGCGCGAGGAGTACGGGGGATTGGACGTGCTGGTCAACAACGCGGGCATCGCCTTTGATAGTAAGAATGTGGGAACTCTTAGGCCAGGAGACCTCCCTTAGGGGACCAGCCAGGGTGGGTTTGGGGCTGGTGTCTAAACCGCTGCTCTGGGGTCCAGAGCTCTGAGGGGATCTAGAACAGCCTCCCTAGGGAAGAAGATGGACTGGAGACACAGGGAGAGCAGGACCCTCCAGCAGTTGCAAGCATTTCCAGCCAGAGGGCCTTCACACTGGCATGGATCAGATTCTCAGGGACCTCACCCAGGTTT
>NW_024422489.1:0-4127 GCF_014898765.1 Herpailurus yagouaroundi | reverse complement strand
GTAGAGGGTTGTACTGACAGGTGTTATGGGCGTCCACGGAGCAATGACTAAGTGGTTAGCAGAGGAATGGCGTAAAAGTAGTCTTGGGTGAGTGGTACGTGGGGTGTGAGAAAATACAACCTTAATATACGTTGAATGAATACCTATCCAGTTGATTGATGGTGGTTATGAGATAACAGAAAATATATATTGTTTTCTTCCCTCAGTCCTTGGCACGGATATCTGAAACCCATGTATAATTTTAAGAGCACTAGGATGATCTCTTGTTTTAATATTTATTTTTTGACCCCATCTCTGACACAGTTCTCCTAAAATCCTTGTGAAGTCCTAAGTGGTAAGAGCACTAGGAGAATCTTTTTTTCAAATAAGGTGAGGGGCGCCTGGGTGGCGCAGTCGGTTGGGCGTCCGACTTCAGCCAGGTCGCGATCTCACGGTCCGTGAGTTCGAGCCCCACGTCGGGCTCTGGGCTGATGGCTCAGAGCCTGGACCCTGTTTCTGATTCTGTGTCTCCCTCTCTCTCTGCCCCTCCCCCGTTCATGCTCTGTCTCTCTCTGTCCCAAAAAAGTAAATAAACGTTAAAAAAAATTTTTTTTTTCAAATAAGGTGACTCTGGCTGTGCTTCTGGATGGCTCCCGGATAGCTCATTGGTCACTAGAATGATGAAACTCTGATCAGAAGGTTGGAATTTCAGCCCCATCCCCTACCCTCCAGAGAGGGGAGAGAGGCTGGAAATGGAAATAATAATTGATCATGCCTACATCAACAAACTTCCATAAAATCTCAGAGGTATGGGGTTCAGAGAGCTTCCTAGCATGTGAATGTATCCATGTTTGGGGAATGTGATGCACCCCAGCTCCGTAGGGACAGAAGCTCCTGTGCTTGGGACCCTTCTACACCACACCCTATGTCTTTCCTCAGCTGGCTGTTCATTGTATTCTTTCTCATATCCCTTAATAAACGGATAAATATAAGTAAATGCTTCCCTGAGCCACTTTAGCAAATACATCAAACTCAAGGAGGGATTCCTGGGAACTCAGATTTATAGCCCATCTGTCAGAAGCACAGATGACAACTTGTACTTGAGATTGACATGTGAAGTGGGGTGGGAATAGTCTTGCAGGACTGAGACCTGAAGCTGTGCGATCTGACATTATCTCCAGGTAGACAGTTTAAGAATTGAATTAAGTTAAATTGTAGGACACACAGCTGGTGTCACAGAATTGTTTGGTATTGGGGGAGGGGGGACCCCGCACATTTAGTGACCAGAAGTCAAAAGTGAAGTGTTCTGTGCGAGCAGTTAAGGGGACCCACAGGAGGAAAGACAGATTTTTGTAATATTGTGGTTAATGTGAACATAGGAAAACACAGGGAGCCTTTGCACAGGGGGGCTTTAATAGTTTTGTCACACTAAGCATTAAGCCAACAAAGACCTTAAAGTGCTGTCTCACTATGGACAAGAAGGCTGTTTGTAGAGAGAAGAAATAGATCAGCAGCAGAAACAAAAGGCAAGGATAAACGGGCTCTGAATGGACAAGTGTAACAGCATTACTCCTCAGTGATCAAGCGCATGAGTTACCTTGTTAACATTTGTCGCAAGTATTTAGTAAATACACAGTGAAATGCCAGCTGTGCAGATAACAGCATTTTTCACTAGTGAAATATCAAGCCAGTGAGGTTTTGTAATCACAAAATGAACAATTTCAATTTTTAAACATGCAGTCACTCAAAATGAGTAAGCAGACTTTTATTCAAACCTTACAAACAACCTTTACATTTAGCCTGAGATTAAGCAGGAGAAAGTTGAACCCGTGGTTACTTTTCATTGCCCAGTTAAGCATCTGAACACAAAGTATTTCCAGTGAACACGCATTTATCAAACATGATCATCCCAATGAACTTGACAATGAATAGTGACCCAAACCAAACTGTAATTTACTCTGGTCTACATGATCTTCAGAGCCTAAAAGTACCTATTTAGTAACGATTTTAAAAAGTCACAGAACTTTAAGTCTGCATGAATGGACTTCCCTAAGTTTTCAGCAAACCTAATAAAGGCTAATGAAGGGTTTCATAAGGACGGAGGTCCTGACAGAAATATTATAATTATCTTATAGTATAATAACTGAGAATAAAAAGGAAGAGATGGCATACTATTCTCTAGGAGAATAATGTACTCTTAATGTACCAGAGTCCCTAAAAAAAAAAAAAAAATCCAATAAAGCAGATGGGAAATATTGAAAGAAAAACGGAATTATTCCCGTTTTGTGCTGTATGCTGTACTGGATGATACAGAATCAGATTCAGAAATGAGCAGCTGAAATTTTTACCTGAGAGCCAAATGGGTTCAGGATTCTAAGATCATCAGGCTGAAGCCCTACCCCTGAACAACTTCCTGCTGGTACGATTTTTAGCAAGCCACTGAATGTCTCTGTAAACTCAGAGCCTTCTGCTTTGGGATAACACCGTTTTGGGGCTTCCCTACCTCACAGGGTTGCTTTGAGGAAGAAACAAGACAATAAATGGTAAAGTATTTTGTAAACAAATATATTAGCTGTTGCAACTCTTCATGAATCTTAACTACTAATGCAAGGAAAAGTAAAAAAAAAAATCATTAAAATTATTTTTAAACTAGACTTGCTGTGTTATCATTTTGCAACGTATACAAATACCAACTCATTATGTTGCACACCTGAGACCAATATAATGTTACATGTCAATTATACCTCAATTAAAAAGAAATCACTTAGGGGCGCCTGCGTGGCTCAGTGCGTTAAGCCTCCAACTTCAGCTCAGGGCGTGATCTTAACAATTCGTGGGTTCAAACCCCATGTCGGGCTCTGTGTTGACAGCTCAGAGCCTGGAGCCTGCTTTGGAGGCTCCGTCTCCAAAGAGACATGCTCTGTCTCTCAAAAATACGTATACAAAACAAAAACAAAAGAAATCACCTAAAAAATGATTTTGAGTAGCTACAGGCGGTCCCTGCTCATAAAATGTTCATCGTCTAGGGAGGGGACTGAGGAGACAAGAGCTAATTTAATAGAGCATGGGAAGGCCCAATGCAGGGCAGAGAGAGGAAATACATGACCCTCTGCTTTTTAAAAAGTTTACATTGGATTGGCATCCTCTATAAATTATCAACATTTCAGTTTCTGTAAAGCTTGTTTAAGAGACTCTTTGCTTAGAATGTTTACCGCAGGGGGGCCTGGGTGGCGCAGTCGGTTAAGCGTCCGACTTCAGCCAGGTCACGATCTCGCGGTCCGTGAGTTCGAGCCCCGTGTCAGGCTCTGGGCTGATGGCTCAGAGCCTGGAGCCTGTTTCCGATTCTGTGTCTCCCTCTCTCTCTGCCCCTCCCCCGTTCATGCTCTGTCTCTCTCTGTCCCAAAAATAAATAAATGTTGAAAAAAAATTAAAAAAAAAAAAAAGAATGTTTACCGCAGAAAACTGTTCACTTAAAGTTATAAACTTTCTCATAGATCTAGGATTTGCTCAAGCTTATAACACTGATCTCGTTGACTTTGACCCAATGATTTTGCCAGAAATAAATAGTACAAAAGCTGTATGCATTCTTTTCCCAGTCAAAATGTTTATTTAGATCTTAATTGTTGCAAAGGTTTTGCAAAGTTAAAAAGTAAATGGTGTTTATAAAAGTTTGGTTTTTTTTTGAATACTCCAAAGCAAGTCTCACTTCTTCCATACTGGCAGCCTGTGATGGCAACCAGTGGATCATACTCTCTAACTTCTAGTGCCTTGATGAGGGCTGTGTATAGAGGTCTGAGTCTGGAATGTTTCGGCAAAACTGGGATACCAACTGTCTCACTCATCTTTGGAAAAATTCCTTCTGTCCGTTTTCCCTTTCACAAAATTTGAGTCCTTAAAATCCTAAGCTTTTTAAAAACATATTATTATATATATTTCTTTTAGTGTGAATACGTATCTATCCACAGTATGCCTCAGGGCCTTCTTGATGATTATTACATCTGTTTATATAGTAGTGGTGGGTTGTTTTTTTTTTAATTTTTTTTTTTTGAGGTTTTCTTTTTTATTCCTCTTGGCTTCCAAGAGGAGGCAAGGACACTTACAACCTTTTTCTAGGCGAGTTTGGTTGTACTTACCCTTGTTTGTGCTTC
>NW_024422488.1:0-5790 GCF_014898765.1 Herpailurus yagouaroundi | reverse complement strand
CCAAGGAATGGCTGAAAGGGGTTTTGGATGATGACCAGTACATGGGCCTGAGAGAATACAACCTTGGTATGTGCTGAGTGGATGGCTATCCACTTGATTGGTGGTAGTCAATGTGGGCATGGGGTAATGCAGGGATACCTACCTCATAGAGGGCGGTCTTAGTAGTTTTGTCACTCCAAGCATCATACCAGTGAAGACTTTATAGCTTTATCTGAGTATATACAAGAAGGGTGTTTTGTATGGGAATGGGAATGGATCAGAGGCAGAAACAAGGAGCAAGGCTAAATGGGCTATGAATGCAGGAATTTAACAGTATTATTCCTCAGTGATCAGTGCATGACTTATCCTGCTTAACATTTGCCACAAATCAGGGTGCTTGGATGGCTCAGTCCATTGAGCATCTGACTCGGGTTTTGATCAGGTCACGATCCCGGGGTCGTGGGATCAAGCCCTGTGTCAGGGTCCATACTGAACGAGTATGGAGCCTGCTCAAGATTCTCTCTCTCTCTCTCTCTCTCTCTCTCTCTGCACCCCCCCTTCTCTCTCTAAAAAACAAAAAACATTTGCCACAAATTCTTGTGTAAATATACTTTGAAATGGAATGTATGCAGAGATGACCTGTTTTTTACTAGTGAAAAGCCAGTAAAGTTAAGTCATCAAACTTGCTAGTCTATGTGAATGGACAGGACAATTTTCACTAAGCCTAGTAAGGACAGAAGCCCTTCCCGAATTACTGTGAATTACTGTAATTTCCTTAGAGGCTGATAACTCAGGATAGAGTAAAAGGGAGAGATTGCATACTATTCTCTAGGATACCTGCCCCATGTACCAGACTAGCTAAAAAAAAAAAAAGCCAAACAAACAACAACACACATACCAATAAAATGGACAGGGTAAAGTACTATAAGAAAAAAAGGAAACCTTCCACTTTTGTGCTATATGCAGTTCTGGGTGGTACAGAATCAAATTCAGAAATGGCAGCTGAGATTATTACCGGGTAGCTGAATGGGTTCAGGGTCCTAAGATCATCGGGACTGAAGCCCTACTCCTGGAGGACCTCCTGCTGGTACGATTTTAAGCCACTGAATTTCTCTGCACCTCAGACCCTTCTCTGCTTTGGGATAACAATGCAATTGGACCTACCTACCTCACAGAGTTGCTCTGAGGGTCAATGAAGACAATAAATGGTAAAATATTTTGTAAACAAATACATTAGCTGTTGCTATTATTACTATTAATCCTGACTGCTGTACAATTGGAAGTCAAAAATCATTAACTGAAAATGATTTTTTGCGCCTAGAGGTGGTCTCTGCTTACGAGAAGCTCATTTTCTGCTTGGTTTGTGTGTGTGATTTGGGTTGGGGGGTGATTAATGAGGAAGGTAGGGGGGTTAAGGAGACGAGAAATAATTTAATAGAGTGTGGGGAACGCAGCGTGGGGCAGAGGGAGCAAACGTACCGAGTAATTACACATGCTGAATCTGGGAAAGCTAAGGACCGAGGAGGCATAGGAAATCATCAGTGACGTGACATAAGTCCAAAGCAGGCTTGCTTACCAAGTCCAGTGGCAGAATATTAAAACAACGAGCATCCTTGAAACCTGTGGTAAGTTTAGGACAATTAAAAACGTACTACCTGGTAGACAGTTGCCACCGAACTCCCTGGCGGAGGAGAGGGCTAGCTACAGTTGTCAAGTCCTTCAGTCCTGGGTCATAACACAACCACAGGAAGATGCCACTATTTGATCACAACCCTGCTTTGCGCTGGACACTAACCAACACCTCAGCCCGTTGACTCCTATTTTGTAGCTGGTATTTTCCATGCTAACCCCACTTCTGGCCACTTCTCCTGCCTTGCTCTTTAAACAGGGCAGAAGAAAACAATCTTCTTTTCTTAAGACAGCATAAGCAGCTTAAAGATTTACTAACTAATTAACATGAGGCAATCTCAGAGTGCCTGGGGGGCTCAGTCAGCTGAGCAACTGACTCTTGATTTCAGCTCAAGTCATGATCTCACGTTTCATTAGATCAAGTCCCGAGTCAGGCTCTGCACTGAGATCACAGGGCCCGCTTGAGATTCTCTCTCTTCATCTGTCTCTATCTCTTCCCCACTCGCACTCACTCGCTTGCTCTCTCAAAATAGACATCGTTAAAAAATGAGACAAAAATAGGATGCACACAGACACACAGGGATGATCTCACTTTAAAGCACTCCTCAATGGGGACCATGCTGATCATGGTATTAAAAATTGTGTCTTGGGGCGCCTGGGTGGCGCAGTCGGTTAGGCGCCCGACTTCAGCCAGGTCACGATCTCACGGTCCGTGAGTTCGAGCCCCGCGTCAGGCTCTGGGCTGATGGCTCAGAGCCTGGAGCCTGTTTCCAATTCTGTGTCTCCCTCTCTCTCTGCCCCTCCCCCGTTCATGCTCTGTCTCTCTGTCCCAAAAATAAATAAACGTTGAAAAAAAAAAAAATTAAAAAAAAAAAATTGTGTCTTTCCCACATCCACGTTTCGAAACTCTGTTATTCTCAGTTTTCTCCTAGTCTTTTTATCCTCTTTATTTTTTAATTTTTTTAACATTTATTCATTTTTTTTATAATTTTTTTTCAACGTTTATTTTTGGGACAGAGAGAGACAGAGCATGAACGGGGGAGGGGCAGAGAGAGAGGGAGACACAGAATCGGAAACAGGCTCCAGGCTCTGAGCCATCAGCCCAGAGCCTGATGCGGGGCTCGAACTCACGGACCGCGAGATCGTGACCTGGCTGAAGTCGGACGCTTAACCGACTGCGCCACCCAGGCGCCCCTAACATTTATTCATTTTTGAGAGACAGCAACAGAGTGTGAGCAGGGGAGGGGCAGAGAGAGAGAGGGAGACACAGAATCTGAAGCAGACTCCAGGCCCTGGGCTGTCAACACAGACCCCAACGTGGGGCTCGAACTCACGAACCTGAGAGATCATGACCTGAGCCGAAGTTGGACACTTCAACCAACTGAGCCACCCAGGCGTCTCTTCATCGCCTTTATTCTAATTAATTAATTAGTTGTGTGTCTAATTTGTAGTCTCTGTGCTACCACTGGAATGAAAACTCCATAAAGGAGTCCATCTTTGCTGATGGATACATAACAAACCTGAGAACTGTCCTTGGGACAGGGAAGTACTCAATAAAATATTTACAAAATGAAATGAGCCGTGCTAAAACATCACCTAAGAGTGTTCCCACAAAATGTAGCGTGTTGTCTCCTGTGTCCGAGAGGTAGACTTGCGCCTGCAACCCTCCAGGCCTGGTGTGATCCTGCGTCTCCCATGGAGCAGACCATTCCTTCTACACTGTTCTGTCAGTCTTTTGGGGCTCTGACATAAAATGCTCTTCTGTCAAGGTCATAGTCTGTGCCTGTCACATGGCTTCCTTCTCGTTACTGTAAGGAACTTTCTTCCCTTCCTGTGAGGAAAGCTTGAGATCCAGATAAGAACAATCAATCTGCACCCACACAAGGACACAGAACAATGATTACTCACCCAACTGCTTCCAAGAACAAGGTCTTGGGCATTCCGATTATTTAAGCACAACACCCCCTCCTGTTAATCTCACTTTCGTGTTATTTCTAACACGAAAATAAATGGCATTTTCTTTTCTTTTTTTTTTTTTCAACGTTTATTTATTTTTGGGACAGAGAGAGACAGAGCATGAACGGGGAAGGGGCAGAGAGAGAGGGAGACACAGAATCAGAAACAGGCTCCAGGCTCTGAGCCATCAGCCCAGAGCCTGATGCGGGGCTCGAACTCACGGACTGTGAGATCGTGAGCTGGCTGAAGTCGGACGCTTAACCGACTGCGCCACCCAGGCGCCCCAATGGCATTTTCTTAAAGTAATTCACTCACTCCAAGAAGTGAAAACAGGCCAAATACATACATACATACATACATACATGTTTAGCTAGGTTTTGAAATTTTTATGGATTACATATGTATGATATGTTCTATGGTGGATTATTTAGACGTTTGGGAGGTTTTACTCCATGATCTTTTTCCCTGCCACATCCCTGGTTGCTACTGGTCAGCAAATGCTTATGCCATGGCTTTATACTTCTAAAGAACATAGGGACGACAGGAGGCAGGTTCAAAGCCATGGAGTACATGAAGAAATGGCATATGATCTGAGGGTACTTAGAGGGGATGAGATCACCATTTCTAAGGAAATCATTTTTATGAAATGGCTGTTGAATCTTTTTCATGCCCAAGGGTGATAATAGGAGGGAACCATCTTAAGTTACATGGGTGAAACGAATCAATAGCTGGGCTAGGGAATTCAATCGGCAGTTGATGAACTTGGACCAGGCCACAGGAGTCGGAATGAAGTAGTTGGAAGGGAGGAGGAGAGAGACTGTTGTGAATATCTCTAAGAGAAGAGTCGTGTACTCTGGCTGGTTTTAACCAGACATTGGTCCAGAAATAGAAAATTAGAAGCCCCAACTACTTTAATTCAGCCTTAATTTTTTAAAAAGCCTAATTAAAAAAATTTTTGACTCAAATTATAGTAGTAGTAAAAGAGGAACTTTGAGGGGAAAAGGTTATTGACACAAAGGCTTTTGCTAACATCAAGCATTAAGGCTACTTTCACTTTCTATTTATAGTGCAGATGAGGGAAACATATTTACTTGCCAAACCGCAACATCTAGAGAACATTTGTTATGAAGGATAAAACCGTATCTTAAATGTAAATCCCTACTAATTGCTTTACCATGAAATTAAGTTCCTGACTAGATCATTAAGATGTTCTGCTGTGATGCTCTGCCTTTAAAAAGTTTACACTGGCCTCCTCCGTGAAATAGCAACTTTCGTTTCTCTTGGGCTTCTTTTAGGAGACTGCATTTGCTTAGAAAAAGTTATAAACTGTTTCTCATGGGTGTCGAATTTGCTTATCAAGGTGATAACATTGCTCTGGTTGACTTTGAGCTCCCAGATTTTGTTCTAAATAAGTCAATTAACACAAACACCGTATATGTTCTCTTCCTAGTCAAAACTGTTTCTTTATCTAATCCTTGCAAGGTTTTAGCAAGTTTAAAACTTGGGTGGGTTTAGGGCGCCTGGATGGCTCAGTTGGTTAAGCACCTGACTCTGGGTTTCGGCTCAGGTCATGATCTCAGTTTGTGAGATCAAGCCCTGAGCTGGGCTCCATGTTGACAGTTCAGAGCCTGCTTGGGATTCTCTCTCTCCTTCTCTCTCTCTGCCCTTCCCCCTCTCGCACCCACACGCATGCGCGCGCGCGCTCTCTGTCTCTCTCTCTCAAAATAAATAAACTTGAAAAAAATTAGGTGGATTTATAAAATATTTTTTAACACCCTACACAAAGCCTCAATTCTTCGACACTGGCAGCCTGTGATGTATGTTCCAGTGGGCACACTGGAACTCCTAGTGCCTTGATGAGGCCTGTGTCTAGCGGTCTGTTTGGAATGTTTCAGCAAAACTGGGACACCAACGGCCTCATCAACACTTTCGGAAAATTTTCCGAAACACTTCCTTCTATTTTCCTTTGGGTAAAACTTGAGTACTTCTTAAAATCCCAAGCTTTTTTTTTTTTTTTTTTTTTTTAAAGTATTCTTATTATCATGTATTTCTTTGTGTGAATATTTCTCTATCCATCATGTGTGTCAAGGGCCTTCTTTATAATTATGAATCATATCATAGATTATCTAGTAGTGCTTGTTCTGAGGTTTTCTTTTACTTCTCTTGGGCTTCCAAGAGGAGGCAAGGACACTTACCACCTTTTTCTAGGCGAGTTTGGTTGTACTT
>NW_024422487.1:0-3605 GCF_014898765.1 Herpailurus yagouaroundi | reverse complement strand
TGACTTCTGTGTGTGTGTGCACGCACGTGCATGTGTATAACACGCAGCCATCCCAGAGCAGGTGCTTCCTTAATGATAGCTATTATCCTTAGGATTATATAGATGAATAGATGGACAAATATGTAGTTAAGTAGATACATTATAATGACATATTCTCAATTTGATTGCTATATAGTACCAAATAACAGATATTATTTTCAATATCTATGACTTAAGCATTATTTCACTATAATCTCTAATACCCTATAATTATCTTTCAAACTAACATACAAATGAAGATGGAAAGAATAGCAAAGATAAGTTTTCATAGAGGAAACAACATCTTTGAAAGTGGATTCTTAGAGCTTTTGTTTAAATAGAATTGTATTTTCTGTCTCTTTTTTCCTTTGACACAGGTTTCCAACTATCAATCAGGACAATGGATGTGGCCAATAAGTCTGTTTCTGAATTTGTTTTGCTTGGACTCTCTAATTCCTGGAAACTACAGCTGCTTTTCTTCATAGTGTTTTCATTGTTTTATGTGGCAACAATGGTTGGCAACAGTCTCATAGTCATCACGGTTATAGCTGACTCTCACCTACACTCTCCTATGTATTTTCTACTTACCAACCTCTCCATCATTGATATGTCCCTTGCTTCCTTTACCACCCCTAAGATGATTGCAGACTACCTCACTGGACACAAAACCATCTCCTTTGATGGTTGTATCACCCAGATATTTTTCCTACACCTTTTTACTGGTACTGAGATAATTTTACTTATGGCGATGTCCCTTGATAGGTATATCGCAATATGCAAGCCTCTCCGCTACACTTCAGTCATAAGACCCTGGGTGTGCGCTGCCCTTGTGGTGGCTTCCTGGGTTGTGGGAGTCATGCATTCAATGAGCCAGGTCATATTTGCTCTCACATTACCATTCTGTGGTCCCAATGAAGTAGACAGCTTTTTCTGTGACCTTCCTGTGGTGTTCCAGCTAGCTTGTGTAGATACTTATGTTCTGGGCCTGTTTATGATCTCAACAAGTGGCATAATTGCATTGTCCTGCTTTATTCTTTTATTCAATTCTTATGTTATTGTCTTTGTTACTATCAAGCATCGTTCTTCAAAAGGATCATCTAAGGCCCTTTCTACCTGCACAGCTCATTTCATTGTTGTATTCATGTTCTTTGGGCCATGCATCTTCATCTCTATGTGGCCACTAAGCAGTTTTCTTACAGACAAGATCCTGTCTGTGTTTTATACCATCTTTACTCCCATTCTGAACCCAGTAATTTATACTTTAAGGAATCAAGAAGTGAAGACAGCCATGAGGAAACTGAAAAATAGGCTTCTAAATCCTAACAAGACGACTCCTTGGCATTATTTTTAATTTTCAATTCTAGTTCTAGTTTTAACTTCCCAGGCATTACATGGCACAGTTTTTGTGTACACAGAATTATGACTAGGCTCTTATTTCTCAAGTTCCCATCAAATTGTAATCAAATCGCATTGCAATCAAATCATAAATATTAAAACTACTCTTAGTCATATGTTTAAAATACATGTTATATTTCACAAAAGCAAGTTGACAGAAACAATTTCTTCCAGAAGCAAAGACTATCTATAAAAATGCCAAGAGTTCCTGCTCCAGTTAGGAAATTCAACATTAACAATCTATTCAATGGAAACGATGAACAAAAAAATGAGAAGAGGAAATATGGGTTAAAAGGGAACTAGAAGACAATGACATTTATATACAACTTGTTACCGAGTTACTCAGAGAATTGTCCCTAAAGTATGTCAAATTAGTAAGATTTCTATAAGCCTTAGAAACTCCATACTGCTATAGGATTATCCTCTGACAAGCAGTGATTTTTCCATATATACCTGGCTCATTCCTACTTAACATTTAAAACAATTTGTAATCTCTTCTAATTGAAGAAAACCCTAGATGTATTTCATTACAAATGCTGATGAGGTCCAAAGCAAATGCTATAAGTAGAAGAGTCTCCACCACTCACTTTTAGCTAATAAGCAAAGATATACAGCCATGATAACTTCTGATAATACATTATGAATAAAGAAGCTGAAGTATTCCACAAATTAGAAAATATTACAAATGAGTTTCAAAGCAGTATATTTTGTTTCATACAGGTACTATGTCAGTTTAATGGCTGAGAAGTTAAAACTGGAATTAAAATGAGAGATACAGTTTATAATAACAGTTTATGGACAACCTATGATTTCATTTTAAAGTACTGGACTGGTTTACAGTTTGGTTAAATTACTTTTTCCTTTTAATATATGGTTGCAAAAATAAGAAATATGTGCTTAGTAATACACTGTCAATGTAATAAGTATGTTTCTTTATACAAAGGTGTTTTTTTGTGTGTGTTAAATAGGTTCAATATTAGCTTTAAGGTACACAAGGTATCTCTACCACCTGCTGGTTGTTACTGGAATTGCAATAATTGAAAACCAGAAGAAAGAATTCTGCGTACCTTGCTTTGCAAATCATCTTGTTTAAATTTATGGCACACATGAAAGAACTAATTGCTATTTGAAACCGGGTAAATGATATTTATAGTGTTCAGCATATTATCCAACTTTTATGCACAAGAAAATATCCGTTACAACCACAGTATTTGATAAATATCAAGTTGTTCTTCTCTGGCATTATTGAGTAAATAATAACCAAGAATTACATATGCACTAATTATCACTGATGAAAGAGAAGTTAAGAAAAGGATATTCTTTTTTTTTATTTTATTTTTTAATTTAATTTAATTTTATTTTTATTTATTTATTTATTTATTTATTTTCAACGTTTATTTATTTTTGGGACAGAGAGAGACAGAGCATGAACGGGGGAGGGGCAGAGAGAGAGGGAGACACAGAATCGGAAAGAGGCTCCAGGCTCTGAGCCATCAGCCCAGAGCCCGACGCGGGGCTCGAACCCACGGGCGCGAGATCGTGACCTGGCTGAAGTCGGACGCTTAACCGACTGCGCCACCCAGGCGCCCCAAGAAAAGGATATTCTTAACTGTTAATTTTAAGCCAAATGCCAGCAAAAATGTGTTTTTTCTTCATCAGAGTATGTTTATTTTCTTCATTTTTTAAAAAATTTAAAGTTAGTTAACATATAGTGTAATATTCGTTTCAGGAGTGGGATCCTTATGATTCATCCTATGATTCATCACTTACATATTCATCCTATGATTCATCCTATGATTCATCACTTACATATAACACCCAGTGACCTTCCCAACAGGGAAACAAATTTACAGTTAAAAATGTATGATATTGTGTTAAAACCCTAGGAATGGTTGAAACTGTTGGGTAAAAATGTCTATAGTATTAACACTAATCTGAAATGTGTTTATATCCACCAAATAATAGCATAATTCTATTTGAAATAGGAATACAAATGGAACTTTCACTTATGTGTGAAAATATGCAAATGTGTTCAGGATCAAGGAATTAATTTATGTAGAAATTTTCTAACTGGTATTTTGTTAATGCCCCAGATAATTCTTTCACATAATATATTTATTTGAATAGGGAGTATATTTTGTAATTAAATGGTTTTTGCAAGATTAAAGTGTTGAGCCTTTTCAAAAGAATGT
>NW_024422486.1:0-3549 GCF_014898765.1 Herpailurus yagouaroundi | reverse complement strand
TGACTTCTGTGTGTGTGTGCACGCACGTGCATGTGTATAACACGCAGGCATCCCAGAGCAGGTGCTTCCTTAATGATAGCTATTATCCTTAGGATTATATAGATGAATAGATGGACAAATATGTAGTTAAGTAGATACATTATAATGACATATTCTCAATTTGATTGCTATATAGTACCAAACAACAGATATTATTTTCAATATCTATGACTTAAGCATTATTTCACTATAATCTCTAATACCCTATAATTATCTTTCAAACTAACATACAAATGAAGATGGAAAGAATAGCAAAGATAAGTTTTCATAGAGGAAACAACATCTTTGAAAGTGGATTCTTAGAGCTTTTGTTTAAATAGAATTGTATTTTCTGTCTCTTTTTTCCTTTGATACAGGTTTCCAACTATCAATCAGGACAATGGATGTGGCCAATAAGTCTGTTTCTGAATTTGTTTTGCTTGGACTCTCTAATTCCTGGAAACTACAGCTGCTTTTCTTCATAGTGTTTTCATTGTTTTATGTGGCAACAATGGTTGGTAACAGTCTCATAGTCATCACGGTTATAGCTGACTCTCACCTACACTCTCCTATGTATTTTCTACTTACCAACCTCTCCATCATTGATATGTCCCTTGCTTCCTTTACCACCCCTAAGATGATTGCAGACTACCTCACTGGACACAAAACCATCTCCTTTGATGGTTGTATCACCCAGATATTTTTCCTACACCTTTTTACTGGTACTGAGATAATTTTACTTATGGCGATGTCCCTTGATAGGTATATCGCAATATGCAAGCCTCTCCGCTACACTTCAGTCATAAGACCCTGGGTGTGCGCTGCCCTTGTGGTGGCTTCCTGGGTTGTGGGAGTCATGCATTCAATGAGCCAGGTCATATTTGCTCTCACATTACCATTCTGTGGTCCCAATGAAGTAGACAGCTTTTTCTGTGACCTTCCTGTGGTGTTCCAGCTAGCTTGTGTAGATACTTATGTTCTGGGCCTGTTTATGATCTCAACAAGTGGCATAATTGCATTGTCCTGCTTTATTCTTTTATTCAATTCTTATGTTATTGTCTTTGTTACTATCAAGCATCATTCTTCAAAAGGATCATCTAAGGCCCTTTCTACCTGCACAGCTCATTTCATTGTTGTATTCATGTTCTTTGGGCCATGCATCTTCATCTATATGTGGCCACTAAGCAGTTTTCTTACAGACAAGATCCTGTCTGTGTTTTATACCATCTTTACTCCCATTCTGAACCCAGTAATTTATACTTTAAGGAATCAAGAAGTGAAGACAGCCATGAGGAAACTGAAAAATAGGCTTCTAAATCCTAACAAGACGACTCCTTGGCATTATTTTTAATTTTCAATTCTAGTTCTAGTTTTAACTTCCCAGGCATTACATGGCACAGTTTTTGTGTACACAGAATTATGACTAGGCTCTTATTTCTCGAGTTCCCATCAAATTGTAATCAAATCGCATTGCAATCAAATCATAAATATTAAAACTACTCTTAGTCATATGTTTAAAATACATGTTATATTTCACAAAAGCAAGTTGACAGAAACAATTTCTTCCAGAAGCAAAGACTATCTATAAAAATGCCAAGAGTTCCTGCTCCAGTTAGGAAATTCAACATTAACAATCTATTCAATGGAAACGATGAACAAAAAATGAGAAGAGGAAATATGGGTTAAAAGGGAACTAGAAGACAATGACATTTATATACAACTTGTTACCGAGTTACTCAGAGAATTGTCCCTAAAGTATGTCAAATTAGTAAGATTTCTATAAGCCTTAGAAACTCCATACTGCTATAGGATTATCCTCTGACAAGCAGTGATTTTTCCATATATACCTGGGTCATTCCTACTTAACATTTAAAACAATTTGTAATCTCTTCTAATTGAAGAAAACCCTAGATGTATTTCATTACAAATGCTGATGAGGTCCAAAGCAAATGCTATAAGTAGAAGAGTCTCCACCACTCACTTTTAGCTAATAAGCAAAGATATACAGCCATGATAACTTCTGATAATACATTATGAATAAAGAAGCTGAAGTATTCCACAAATTAGAAAATATTACAAATGAGTTTCAAAGCAGTATATTTTGTTTCATACAGGTACTATGTCAGTTTAATGGCTGAGAAGTTAAAACTGGAATTAAAATGAGAGATACAGTTTATAATAACAGTTTATGGACAACCTATGATTTCATTTTAAAGTACTGGACTGGTTTACAGTTTGGTTAAATTACTTTTTCCTTTTAATATATGGTTGCAAAAATAAGAAATATGTGCTTAGTAATACACTGTCAATGTAATAAGTATGTTTCTTTATACAAAGGTGTTTTTTTGTGTGTGTTAAATAGGTTCAATATTAGCTTTAAGGTACACAAGGTATCTCTACCACCTGCTGGTTACTGGAATTGCAATAATTGAAAACCAGAAGAAAGAATTCTGCGTACCTTGCTTTGCAAATCATCTTGTTTAAATTTATGGCACACATGAAAGAACTAATTGCTATTTGAAACTGGGTAAATGATATTTATAGTGTTCAGCATATTATCCAACTTTTATGCACAAGAAAATATCTGTTACAACCACAGTATTTGATAAATATCAAGTTGTTCTTCTCTGGCATTATTGAGTAAATAATAACCAAGAATTACATATGCACTAATTATCACTGATGAAAGAGAAGTTAAGAAAAGGATATTCTTTTTTTTTATTTTATTTTTTAATTTAATTTAATTTTATTTTTATTTATTTATTTATTTATTTATTTTCAACGTTTATTTATTTTTGGGACAGAGAGAGACAGAGCATGAACGGGGGAGGGGCAGAGAGAGAGGGAGACACAGAATCGGAAACAGGCTCCAGGCTCTGAGCCATCAGCCCAGAGCCCGACGCGGGGCTCGAACCCACGGACGCGAGATCGTGACCTGGCTGAAGTCGGACGCTTAACCGACTGCGCCACCCAGGCGCCCCAAGAAAAGGATATTCTTAACTGTTAATTTTAAGCCAAATGCCAGCAAAAATGTGTTTTTTCTTCATCAGAGTATGTTTATTTTCTTCATTTTTTAAAAAATTTAAAGTTAGTTAACATATAGTGTAATATTCGTTTCAGGAGTGGGATCCTATGATTCATCACTTACATATAACACCCAGTGACCTTCCCAACAGGGAAAGAAATTTACAGTTAAAAATGTATGATATTGTGTTAAAACCCTAGGAATGGTTGAAACTGTTGGGTAAAAATGTCTATAGTATTAACACTAATCTGAAATGTGTTTACATCCACCAAATAATAGCATAATTCTATTTGAAATAGGAATACAAATGGAACTTTCACTTATGTGTGAAAATATGCAAATGTGTTCAGGATCAAGGAATTAATTTATGTAGAAATTTTCTAACTGGTATTTTGTTAATGCCCCAGATAATTCTTTCACATAATATATTTATTTGAATAGGGAGTATATTTTGTAATGAAATGGTTTTTGCAAGATTAAAGTGTTGAGCCTTTTCAAAAGAATGT
>NW_024422485.1:0-13043 GCF_014898765.1 Herpailurus yagouaroundi | reverse complement strand
CTTTGGTCTTCTTCTTCAAAATTACTTTGGCTATTCGGGGCCTTTTGAACAGAAACTTTTCCAAAGAAGACATCCAGATGGCTGACAGACACGTGAAGAGATGCTCAATATCACTCATCATCAGTGAAATATAAATCAAAACCACAATTAGGTATCACCTTACACCTGTCACAATGGCTAAAATGAACAACACAGGAAACAACAGATGTTGGCAAGGATGTGGGGAAAGGGAAAAAACACTCTTGCACTGTTGGTGGGAATGCAAACTGGTACAGTCACTCTGGAAACAGTGTGGACATTTCTCAAAAAAGTGAAAATAAAACTCTCCTATGACCCTGCAATTACACTAGTAGGTATTTATCCAAAGGATGCAAAAATGATTCAAAGGAGCACATGCATACCAAAGTTTATAGCAGCACTATCAACAATAGCCAAATATAGAAAGAACCCAAATGGCTATTGATTGATGAATGAATAAAGATATGTACATACACACACACACACACACACACACACACACACACACACACTGGAATATTACTCCGCCATCAAAAAAAAATGAAATCTTGCCATTTGCAACAATGTGGATGGAACTAGAATGTATTATGCTAAGCATGAAATAAATCAGTCAGAAAAAGACAAATATCATATGATTTCATTCATATGTGGAATTTAACAAACACAACAGATGAACATAGAACAAATGAAAGAAAAATAAGATAAAAACAGAGAGGGAGGCAAGCCATAAGAGACTCAAATACAGAGAACAAACAGGGTTGCTGGAGGAGAGTTGCAATGGGGGCTGGGCAAAATGGGTGATGGGCATTAAGGAAGGCACTTGTTGGAATGAGCACTGGGTATTATATGGCAGTGATGAATCACTAAATTCTATTCCTGACCATTATTACACTATAAGTTAACTAACTTGGATTTAAATTTTAAAAGATTAAATTAACCATTTTAAAAAAAGGAGGTAAATGTCAAACTTTCTTCACAGAAAGAATTAAGAATTGCAGTTACAAGTTTAAGTAGTGGACATGTGTTATTTTTTATTTCCAGCATATTTCCTTCCTCCTTTTGATAAAAGCACCTTGATTTTCATTTAGGGAACTGCCTCTACCATATTGCAAGTGATCTTGGAGGCAAAATCAACAAATGTACTCCCTCCATGATGGGGAAGGTGTGGATTGACAAAGCTGGGTCAATCAGCTATTCCTAAGGACTACTCTTTTATTTTTCCTTTTGAGTATTGAGTGTTCATATTTTCTTCCATTCTTCAAAGGCTGTCTACCATGTTACTAATAAATTGCTTTTAGTCTGAGTAACTAGTAGGTTTCTGTATATTTTTAAAATGTTTTTAATGTTTATTAATTTTTGACAGAGAGACAGAGCATGAGCGGGGGAGGGGCAGAGAGAGAGGGAGACGCAGAATCTGAAGAAGGCTCCAGGCTCTGAGCTGTCAGCACAGAACCCGACGCGGGGCTCGAACTCACAAAACTCGAGATCATGACCTGAGCCGAAGTCGGACGCTCAACCGACTAAGCCACCCAGGCGCCCCATGGTTTCTGTTTCTTACAATCAATCCAGCCAATATACTACCAATTATGACTAATATAGAACAGATTTGGTTAGGAAAGTAGGCATATAGGTACAACACAAATTACCTGTTAGAATATCAATACCAGTGTGGTGAAATAGCACTGTTTATATCAGCAATATTGATAGGAAATGACAAGGTCATGATTACTGTTAAATATTCCTCTAACTCAACCCAATTTAACATTTTCCTTCAAGTCTGGAAATACATGAAGGATGAAAACACTGAACACTGAACCATACTGCTCTCTGACATGCATAACAGATGCCTGTCGCTGAACCTATTACAACCACTCTTATTCCTAGCCAAGCGGTTCTGAGTTCTTGGTGGTTGATTCACAAACCATGAATCTGTCTGGAAATTAACGAATGAGTTTCTGGCAATGAAGCTTCCTCCCTCTGCAATCACCTTGATGCCATCTTCCATACAAATCCCAAAACACTACTCTGCAGACTGAAGTATGTTCTGTAGAGGTCAAAATAATTTATAACCAAATAGTGTCATAGAAAAGGTTATTTAGGGGGAAAAAAGTAATCTTATCAGGCAAATTACACCATAAAACTGTCTCAAACTATTGGTGCAAATTTTTCACTTCAAAAGTAGAGATGAATTGTTTGATAAAAAAGTGTATATGCATCTTAAAGATATTCAAAATTAAATTACATATTTCCCCCAATTTTAATTTTTCCCATTTTTTAAAGAATCCTTTGAATTCAAGCTCTACTAATATGACATTTGGAAATTCTTCTATTGCTCACAGATTTTCCATATAAGATGAGGCAGCTGGGGAAAAAGCAAGGAACCTTTCCATAACAATTCCTGATCTTTCTTTCCAAGGATCCATTCCCCTTTCTGTCAGATTAGCCCATTTGTGTCCTTTTTGCCTTGATTAGTATGTATTAAGTATGTATAAGAAGACTTTACAACTTTCCTTATTATCAGTGCTAGAACCCTATGTATAGCACAGAAAACCTCATGAATACCACTATTATGCCGCCAAAGTTCTGCAATTGGCACAACACTTAATTTTTTTTTTTTCTATTGAAATTCAACTGATGATCTCCTGGTCATTTAGTGACAGGATACAGGACAAAACAGGCATTTCAACCTTCCAAATGAAACACAAGTAAAAACAAAATGGAAATATAATAGATGAATATTGTCCCAATCTCTAAAAATATAGACAATTTTTTAAAATTTAAATTGCTGTAAGTATGAAGATGCACTGTATTTTCAAACATTCACTTACATCTTTAAGAAAACCAAGATCCTTCCAAAATCCAGAATGCGAAAACTCGTCAGGCATCTATTTATGAATTGGCTAAACGTGAGATCCAGTGTGTTTGATAAAGATTAGAGAATGGAGGGTGTTGTAAGCCTTCAAGCATCCCTATGATGTGTAAATTTTAGTGCTATACAACACTAGGGATATGGTTTGTAACCATGCAGCAGTGGGAAATAATAGTATGTATCAAAATAATATCCAATTAGAATGTATACAATTTTCATTTGTCTGATATCAAAGGAAGTACAAATGGTCTTTGGATCCTAGGGCCCCATAGCTTCTTCAGATGGAAGAATTAAATGAACTAGAGAAGAACCTGATCAATAATACATTCCTATCAATAAGTTACATATATCTTCTTAGATTCCTGTGGAAAGTTTGGGAACCACTTTTAAGAAGAACGGGAAGAGACTGCTATCACCAAGTACATTTCTATTATGGTTAATTACCAAACAACACTTCCCTGGGAAACAACAGCCTCTCATAATAACTCAAGTGTGTTTTATAAATGGTTACTCTTCTGACCCACAGCTTCATGATACACATCACTAGTAAGATATGAAGGAGTTTGGGGCTCCAGTGTACATGTGGATTAAAACGTCTGCTTCACAGACATCCCGACCTCTTAAAGGTGTGGATAGCAGGGTTCCTAACCTCTCCCTCATGTCTTTGAAGGTGGTGGTGGACCTGAAGTAGGAATCAGTGACCTTTTTGTGTTGAACCTCCACATGGGCATCCATGGACAAACCTGAGTGATTCTGAAATCAATTGTAATCCCTTGAATACCTGCTGCCACTGCTAAATATATCACTCTTTTGGATTTAGTGTCCTTGAGGGCTAGTAATTAAGTATGCATAATGTTTATATATACATATATATATATATATATATGTATATATATAGTTACCTTTCTTCTTAGTATTTCTTCCTTTTGTCTGCTATTTTTCTTCTTTGGGAGAGCTAAGCCATTTGGTCCAAAGGGTGACCAGAAATAACACAGCTATATGTTTGAGCAAGCACAAAGATTGTCTAAAGGATTTCCCTGTGAAGACTCTACTCTCTCATCCTCCTAAAGTTAGATCAGATGAGACCCTGAGCAAATCCCTGAATCCAACTGGAGATTTAATTAAGTGACTTTCAGGCAATTTCCCATTCAAGGATTCTATGCCTTTATGAACCTATTCTTAATCATCTCTTGTAAGGGCAATTACCTTCACCTTTTTCTATATTTGCCAGCTAGCAACACTATATATGACCTTGACCACAATAGGCCTGACTGAGTAATAAAGAGTTCAGTATTGCCAGAACTGGAAATATAACTGACAGTGCATAGCCTATTGAAGCTGAAGGAGCAGTGTCATTTCTCTCTGTGAGGGCAGGCACATTAAAACATAAAGGCTAATCCATGGGCTCACAGAGCCCCACTAATCCTTGCAAACCATAAGCTGCTTTGCAAATTTTATCATAAACTTGCAAAGCTTGTTTGCAACTGTCTAAAAATCACAGAATCACTGAAATGTTTGGTTGGAGGACCCAGTAAGGTCATTCACTAACAGTGTTCATTAACCTATCTCTAGTCAGCTTTCCTTAAAGCCTTTCTAACAGGAGAAGATTCTCTTAGTCTTGAATTTGTCAGGGGAAAGACAATCCATAACCTCTTTTGTAGTTCCTTCCTGTTCTAAAACAGCACAAAGCATAGAAATTATTTCTCTTATTGTTCAATTACACCTCTGTTAGAAAAAAATGAACTTTTAAAAAATTAAATAAGGCAATCTGTAAAACTATCATAGCTTTTTAAGACACATTTTACCTGTTGTAAGACTTCCCGGACCCCACTTCAATTCTCTGCCTAAATCATCTCCAAACACAGTACTTTCTATATACATCTGGAATAGAACATATGAAAAACGCATTATTAGTTTATTATATTTTTCCTGTTAGGTCTACTCTCCTTTAAATTGGGAATAAGATCTTTTTTTTTTTTGTATTATTAATGTCTGGTAAATCATTTGTCCTCAATGACATTGACTAAATTCAGTGTGAGTTGTGTAACTTTTAGTTATGGAGATAAAAAGTATTTAGCTTGGGGTGATGGCTCAATCAGTTGAGCGTCCAATTCTTGATTGCAGCTCAGGTCATGATCCCAGGGTTATGGGATTGAGCCCATGTCAGGTTCCATGCTAAGCATAGAGCCTGCTTAAGATTCTCTCTCTCTCTCTCTCTCTCTCTCTCTCTTTCTCTCTCTCTCTTCTTTGCCCCTTTCACTCATGCTTGTTCTCTCTAAAATTAAAAAAAAGTATTTAACTTGATATGTTATAAATATTCTTACAAAAGTGTTCAGTATCATCCAAGTTTCTCTAAAGTATTTAGAATCATTTCTTGTGTCATGATATGAAACTTTTAAGAAGGAAACAACAGAGCACTAGTTAAGAAATTTTTTTTAGTTTTCTCCTCTTCTTTAATGGATAGGCAGAAAAACAGATGGGTAGGTAGACAGAAAAGAGCAATTAACATTAAGTGATTAAAAGTATTCCATAGTTAAATTACAATAATTAACTTTGACATGACATGTAATATCTAGAGAAAAGTTTTTTTTACTATACATGTTGTATTAATTATTAATATAAAAGATTCTAGAAGGAGAAATTAATTACTTTCCTAAGTCCTGGGTATATTTTTATCTCGTTCAATATTCAAAATGTTTAAGAATTGGAAGCTGTGCTATTGAATGTTTCATGCAGGCATCAATTTAAAAATGCTATTCACATTGTGATGTTCTTATTAACCGACTAGGACTCCAGAGCCCAGTATTCTCTGCGATATATGGATAAGAATGACTTTTTTAAATATCTGGAGGTTAAAATTATCACAGAACTTCACTTTCTACATTGAATAAATAAATATTTGATAATATTATTTTATACACTTTTAGACAGTTGTGGTCTTTTTTAAACCAAAGTGAGTTGATCTACTCATAAGATTTACCTAAGTCAACAAATAATCTAGGCAAAAAGATTGAATTTATAGATAAGAAAAGCTTAAAGATGTTATGTAACTTATTCATAGATTCATAGATTCATAGATATCAGTGGTAGTTCATAGACCTTTGCTTTGACAATAATTCTCCTGCCTCTGTGCTTCTTGCATATATTGCCAGATATCATAGCTACCACCATGGCTAGAATGTAAAGTTAGGCTTTGACTTCAGCAATACAGAAAGGAGTCTGGACTCCTGGTTTCAGATCTGAAATTTAAAGAGTTTAGAATTTGTTTCTCCTAATATGACAACAAGAAAAAGCTGAACAAACTAAAACTCAATTATAATGGACCTTCAAAGAATGGGAGTGGGGTGGGTGTTAGGTGTACCAACTCAAAAATCTGCATGTTATGTGATTCCCCAAAACTTAAGTACTAAGAGCCTACTGTTGACTGGAAGTCTTACCAATAACATAAACAGTCAATTAACACATATTTTGTATGTTATATGTATTATATACTGTATTCTCATAATAAAGCAAGCTAGAGAAAAGAGAATGTTATTAAGAAAATCGTAAGGAAGAGAAAGTACATTTGCAGTACTGTGCTGTATGTACTGAAAAAAAATCTGCATATATATAGACCCACACAGTTCAAGGCTATGTTGTTCAAAAATCTACTGTATTTTCTTTGTTGTATCAGAGAATTGAGGTCAAGGGCAGCACCTCAAAATCTGGAGAGAAGGACATATGTAGAAAGACACAGCCAAGACCTACCTACCTGGAGCCAAAGTCATTGAAACCATGGACTGGTAGGAATACTTAAATGATATATTTTTTTTTAATTTCAATTCAAGTTTGTTAACATATAGTGCAGTATTGGTTTCAGGAGTAGAATCCAGTGATTCATCACTTCCATATAACACCCAGTGTTCATCCCAGTAAGTGCCTTCCTTAATGCCCATCACACATTTAGCCCATCCCCCCACGCAACTGCTGGTGTTATTTTGATAGGGATTGCATTGAATGTGTAGATTATTTTGGGTAGTATCGACATTTTAACAACATCTGTTCTTCCAATCCATGAGCATGGAATGTTTCTCCATTTCTTGTATTTTCTTCAATTTCTTTCATAAACTTTCTATATTTTTCAGTGCATAGATTTTTCACCTCTTTGGTTAGGTTTATTCCTAGGTTTGTTTTTAAATGTTTTTTGGTGCAATTGTAAATGGGATCAATTCCTTGATTTCTCTTTCTGTTGCTTCATTATTGGTGTATAGAAATGCAACCAATTTCTGTGCATTGATTTTATATTCTGCAACTTTGCTGAATTAATGGATCAGTTCTAGCAGGTTTTTGGTGGAATCTTTTGGGTTTTCTATATAAGGTATCATTCTGTCTGCAAAGAGTGAAAGTTTGACTTCCTACTTGATGATTTGGATGCCATTTATTCCTTTGTGTGTCGGATTGCTAAGACTAGGACTTCCAATACTATATTGAATAACAGTGGTGAGAGGAACATCCCTGTTGTGTTCCTGACTTTAGGGGAAATCTCTCAGTTTTTCCCCATTGAGGATGATATTAGTGGTGGGTCTTTCATGTATGGCTTTTATGAACTTGAGGTATGATACTTCTATCCCTACTTTCTTGAGGGATTTTTATCAAGAGAGGGTTTTTTATCAAGAGAGGATACTCTATTTTGTCAACTGCTTTCTCTGCATATTGAGAGGATCATGTGGTTCCT
The DNA here is from genome assembly GCF_014898765.1 of Herpailurus yagouaroundi. NCBI lineage: Eukaryota > Metazoa > Chordata > Mammalia > Carnivora > Felidae > Herpailurus > Herpailurus yagouaroundi. Next base: position 5,442 of record NW_024422485.1, on the reverse strand, counting down.
GTTATTTCTTTTATTGATGTGCTGTATCACATTGATTGTTTTGCGGATATTAAACCAGCCCTGGATTTCAGGTATAAATCCTACTTAGTCGTGATGAATAATTCTTTTAATGTATTGTTGGATCCAATTTGCTAGTATCTTGTTGAGGATTTTTGCATCCATGTTCATCAGGGATATTGCTCTGTAATTCTCCTTTTTAGTGGGGTCTTTGTCTGCTTTTGGAATCAAGATAATGCTGGCTTCATAGAATGAGTTTGGAAGTTTTCCTTCCATGTCTATTTTTTGGAAAAACTTTAAAAGAATAGCTGTTAACTCTTCTTTAAATGTTTGGTAGAATTCCCCTGGAAAACGATTTGGCCCTGGACTCTTGTTTTTTGAGAGATTTTTGCTTACTAATTCAATTTCTTTACTGGCATGAGTCTGTTCAAATTTTCTATATCTTCTTGTTTCAGTTTTGGTAGTTTTTATATTTCTAGGAATTTGTCCATTTCGTCCAGATTGCCCAATTTATTGGCATATAATTGCTCATAATATCCTCTTATTATTGTTTGTATTTCTGCAGTGTTGGTTGTGATCTCTCCTCTTTCATTCTTGATTTTCTTTATTTGGGTCCTTTCCTTTTTCTTTTTGATCACACTGGCTAGGAGGTTATCAGTTTTGTTAATTTTTTCAAAGAACCAGCTCCTGATTTCATTGATCTGTTCTGTTTTTTATTATTTTTTTTATTTCAATAACATTGATTTCTGCTCTAATCTTTATTACTTCCCATTTTATGCTGGTTTTGGGTTGCATTTGCTGTTCTTTTTCCAGCTTTTTAAGGTGTAGTTAGGTTGTGTATCTGAGACCTTTCTTCCCTCTTTAGGAGGACCTGGATTGGTATGTACTTCCCTCTTATGATCATCTTTGCTGCATCCCAGAGGTTTTGGGCTGTGGTGTTATCATTTTCATTCGCTTCCATGTACTATTTAATTTCCTCTTTAATATCTTGGTTAACCCACTTATTCTTTTGTGGGATGTTATTTGGTCTCCAAGTATTTTTTGTCCTTCCAAATTTTTTCTTGTGGTTGATTTTGAGTTTCATAGTGTTGTGGCCTGAAAATATCCATGGTATAACCTCGATCTTTTTGTACTTGTTGAGGGCTGATTTGTGTCCCAGTATGTGATATTTTCTGGAAAATGTTCCATGTGAGCTAGAGAAGAATGTGTATTCTGCTACTTTAGGATGAAATGTTTTGAATATATCCTAAGTCCATCCAGTCCAGTGTGTCATTCAAAGCCATTGTTTCCTTGTTGATTTTCTGTTTAGATGATCTGTCCATCGCTGTAAATTGGGTGTTGAAGTTCCCTACTATTATGGTATTATTGTCAATGATTTTCTGTATGTTTGTGCTTAATTGATTTATATATTTGGGTACTTTCATGTTGGGGGCATAAAAGTTTACAATTGTTATATCTTCTAGGTGGATAGACCCTTTAATTATGATATAATGTCCTTCTTCATCTCTTGGTACAGTTTTTATTTTAAAATCTAGATTGTTTGATATAAGTATGGCTACTCCAGCTTTCTTTTGGCGATCATTAACATGAGAGATGGTTCTCCATCCCCTTTCAATCTGAAGGTGTCTTTAGGTCTAAAGTGGGTCTCTTGTAAGCAGCATATAGATGGATCTTGTTTTTTTTTTATCAATCTGTTACCCTATGTCTTGATTAGAGCATTTAGTCCATTTATATTTAGAGTGGATTTATGAAAGATATGAATTTTTTGCGTTGTGTTGTCTGCCATTGTGTTGTCTGTACAGTTGGGGTTTCAAGTGGTGTTCTCTGGTCCTACTAGTCTTTGTTGCTTTTGGTCTTTTTTATTTCATTTCATCTTTTCTACCCTCAGAGAATCCCCCTTAAAATTTCATGCAAGGCTGGTTTAGGGATCACAAACTCCTTTAGTTTTTATTTGTCTGGGAAACTTTTCAACTCTCTTTCTATTTTGAATGACAGCCTTTCTGGATTAAGAATTCTTGGCCACATATTTTTCCAATTCAGCACATTAAATATATCCTGCATTCCTTTCTGGCCTGCCAAGTTTCTGTCTGGTCTCCTGCATACTTGATCTCTCTTCTCATGTAGGTTAAGGACTTTTTTTCCTTGCCACTTTCATGATTCTTTCATTGTCTGTGTATTTTATGAATTGGACTATGACATGCCTTGTTGATGGTCAGTTTTTGTTGAATCTAATGGGAGTTCTCTGTGCTTTCTGGATTTTGATTTCTGTGTCTTTCCCCAAGTTAGAAAAGTTTTCTACTATGATTTGCTCACATAAACCTTTTCTTTCTTTTTCCTCTCTCTTCACCTTCTGGGACTCCTATGATTCTGATGTTATTCCCTTTCAATGAATCACTGAGATCTCTAATTCTTTTTTTTAGTATGAAATTTATTGTCAAATTGGTTTCCATAAAACACCCAGTGCTCATCCCAACAGGTGCCCTCCTCAATGTCCTTCACCCACTTTCCCCTCCCTGCCACCCCCCCATCAACCCTCAGTTTATTCTGTTTTTAAGAGTCTCTTATGGTTTGCCTCCCTCCCTCTCTAACTTTTTCCCCCTTCTCATCCCCCATGGTCTTCTGTCAAGTTTCTCAGGATCCACATAAGAGTGAAAACATACAGTATCTGTCTTTCTCTGTATGACTTATTTCACTTAGCATAACAATCTCCAGTGCCATCCACGTTACTACAAAAGGCCATATTTCATTCTTTCTCATTGCCAAGTAGTATTCCATTGTATATATAAACCACAATTTCTTTATCCATTCATCAGTTGTTGGACATTTAGGCTCTTTCTATCATTTGGCTATTGTTGAAAGTGCTGGTATAAACATTGGGGTACAATTGCCCCTATGCATCAGTACTCCTGTATCCCTTGGGTAAATTTCTAGCAGTGCTATTCCTGGGTCATAGTGTAGATCTATTTGTAATCTTTTGAGGAATCTCCACACTGTTTTCCAGAGCAGCTGCTCCAGTTTGCATTCCCACCAACATTGCAAGAGGGTTCCTGTTTTTCCACATCCTCGCCAGCATCTATAGTCTCATCACTTGTTCATTTTAGCCACTCTGACTGGGGTGAGGTGATATCTCAGTGTGGTTTTGATTTGCATTTCCATGATGAGGAGCGACATTGAGCATCTTTTCATGTGCCTGTTGGCCATCTGGATGTCTTCTTTAGAGAAGTGTCTATTCATGTTTTCTGCCCATTTCTTCACTGGGTTATTTGTTTTTCGGGTGTGGAGTTGGGTGAGTTCTTTTTAGATTTTGGATACTAGCCCTTTATCTGATATGTCATTTGCAAATATCTTTTCCCATTCCGTTGGTTGCCTTTCAGTTTTGTTGATTGTGTCCTTTGCAGTGCGGAAGGTTTTTATTGTCATGAAGTCCCAATAGTTCATTTTTGCTTTTAGTTCCCTTGCCTTTGGAGATGTGTCAAGTAAGAAATTGCTGTGGCTGAGGTCAGAGAGGTTTTTTCCTGCTTTCTTCTCTAAGATTTTGATGGTTTCCTGTCTCACATTCAGGTCCTTCATCCATTTTGAGTTTATTTTTGTGAATGGCGTAAGAAAGTTGTCTAGTTTCATTCTTCTGCATGTTGATGTCCAGTTCTCCCAGCACCATTTGTTAAAGAGACTGTCTTTTTTCCATTGGATATTGTTTCCTGCTTTGTCAAAGATTACTTGGCCATACTTTTGTGGGTCCAATTCTGGAGTCTCTATTCTTTTCCATTGGTCTATGTGTCTGTTTTTGTGCCAATACCATGCTGTCTTGATGATTACAGCTTTGTAGTAGAGGCTAAAGTCTGGGATTATGAGGCCTCCCGCTTTGGTCTTCTTCTTCAATGTTACTTTGGCTATTCGGGGTCTTTTGTGGTTCCATACACATTTTAGGATTGCTTGTTCTAGCAATTTCTTTCATAAGTGTTCTATAGCTTTCAGCATACAGATCTTTTACATCTTTGGTTAAGTTTATTCCTAGATATTTTATGATTCTAGGTGCAATTGTGAATGGGATCAGTTTCTTTATTTGTCTTTCTGTTGCTTCATTATTAGTGTGTAAGAATTCAACTGATTTCTGTACATTGATTTTGTATCCTGCGACTTTGCTGAATTCATGTGTCAGTTCTAGCAGACTTCTGGTGGAGTCTATCAGGTTTTCCATGTATAGTATCATGTCATCTGCAAAAAGTGAAAGCTTGACTTCATCTTTGCCAATTTTGATGCCTTTGATTTCCTTTTGTTGTCTGATTGCTGATGCTAGAACTTCCAACACTATGTTAAACAACAGCAGTGAGAGTGGACATCCCTGTTGTGTTCCTGATCTCAGGGAAAAAGCTCTCAGTTTTTCCCCATTGAGGATGATGTTAGCTGTGGGCTTTTCATAAATGGCTTTTATGATCTTTAAGTATGTTCCTTCTATCCCAACTTTCTCGGGGGTTTTTGTTAAGAAAGGTGCTGAATTTTGTCAAATGCTTTTTCTGCATCAATTGACAGGATCGTATGGTTCTTATCTTTTCTTTTATTAATGTGATGTATCACGTTGATTGATTTGCTAATGTTGAATCAGCCCTGCATCCCAGGAATGAATCCCACTTGATCATGGTGAATAATTCTTTTTATATGCTATTGAATTCGATTTGCTAGTATCTTGTTGAGAATTTTTACATCCATATTCATCAGGGATATTGGCCTGTATTTCTCTTTTTTTGCTGGGTGTCTGTCTGGTTTGGGAATCAAAGTAATGCTGGCTTTATAGAATGAGTTTGGAATCTTTCCTTCCCTCTATATTTTTTGGAACAGCTTGAGAAGGATAGGTATTATCTCTGCTTTAAATGTCTGGTAGAATTCCCCAGGGAAGCCATCTTTTCCTGGACTCTTATTTGTTGGGAGATTGTTGCTAACTGATTCAATTTCTTTGCTGATTATGGGTCTGTTCAAATTTTCTATTTCATCCTGTTTGACTTTTGGAAGTGTGTGGGTGTTTAGGAATTTTTCCATTTCTTCCAGGTGGTCCAGTTTTTGGCATATAATTTTTCATAGTATTCCCTGATAATCGCTTGTATCTCTGAGGGATTGGTTGTAATAATTCCATTTTCATTCATGATTTTATCTATTTGGGTCATCTCCCTTTTCTTTTTTGAGAAGACTGGCTAGAGGTTTATCAATTTTGTTTATTTTTTCAAAAAAACAACTCTTGGTTTCATTGATCTGCTCTGCAGTTTTTTTTAGATTCTATATTGTTTATTTCTGCTCTGACTTTTATTATTTCTCTTCTGCTGCTGGGTTTAGGGTATCTGCTGTTCTGCTTCTATTTCCTTTAGGTGTGCTATTAGATTTTTGTACTTGGGATTGTTCTGATTTTTTGAGATAGGCCTGGATTGCAATGTATTTTCCTCTCAGGACTGCCTT
>NW_024422484.1:0-1702 GCF_014898765.1 Herpailurus yagouaroundi | reverse complement strand
ATTACTTTGGCTATTCGGGGCCTTTTGTGGTTCCATATGAATTTTAGGATTGCTTGTTCTAGTTTCGAGAAGAATGCTGGTGCAATTTTGATTGGGATTGCATTGAATGTGTAGATAGCTTTGGGTAGTATTGACATTTTGACAATATTTATTCTTCCAATCCATGAGCAGGGAATGTCTTTCCATTTCTTTAAATCTTCTTCAATTACCTTCATAAGCTTTCTATAGTTTTCAGCATACAGATCCTTTACATCTTTGGTTAGATTTATTCCTAGGTATTTTATGCTTCTTGGTGCAATTGTGAATGGGATCAGTTTCTTTATTTGTCTTTCTGTTGCTTCATTGTTAGTGTATAAGAATGCAACTGATTTCTGTACATTGATTTTGTATCCTGCAACTTTGCTGAATTCATGTATCAGTTCTAGCAGACTTTTGGTGGAGTCTATCGGATTTTCCATGTATCATGTCATCTGCAAAAGCGAAAGCTTGACTTCATCTTTGCCAATTTGGATGCCTTTGATTTCCTTTTGTTGTCTGATTGCTGATGCTAGAATTTCCAGCACTATGTTAAACAACAGCGGTGAGAGTGGGCATCCCGGTCGTGTTCCTGATCTCAGGGAAAAAGCTCTCAGTTTTTCCCCGTTGAGGATGATGTTAGCTGTGGGCTTTTCATAAATTGCTTTTATGATCTTTAAGTATGTTCCTTCTATCCCGACTTTCTCAAGGGTTTTTATTAAGAAAGGGTGCTGGATTTTGTCAAAGGCCTTTTCTGCATCGATTGACAGGATCATATGGTTTTTCTCTTTTTTTTTTGGTTAATGTGATGTATCACGTTGATTGATTTGTGAATGTTGAACCAGCCCTGCATCCCAGGAATGAATCCCACTTGATCATGGTTAATAATTCTTTTACTATGCCATTGAATTCGATTTGCTAGTATCTTATTGAGAATTTTTGCATCCATATTCATCAGGGATATTGGCCTGTAGTTCTCTTTTTTTTACTGGGTCTCTGTCTGGTTTAGGAATCAAAGTAATACTGGCTTCATAGAATGAGTCTGGAAGTTTTCCTTCCCTTTCTATTTCTTGGAATAGCTTGAGAAGGATAGGTATTATCTCTGCTTTAAACGTCCGGTAGAACTCCACTGGGAAGCCATCTGGTCCTGGACTCTTATTTGTTGGGAGATTTTTGATAACCGATTCAATTTCTTCGCTGGTGATGGGTCTGTTCAAGCTTTCTATTTCCTCCTGATTGAGTTTTGGAAGAGTGTGGGTGTTCAGGAATTTGTCCATTTCTTCCAGGTTGTCCAATTTGTTGCCATATAATTTTTCATAGTATTCCCTGATAATTGTTTGTATCTCTGAGGGATTGGTTGTAATAATTCCATTTTCATTCATGATTTTATCTATTTGGGTCATCTCCCTTTTCTTTTTGAGAAGCCTGGCTAGAGGTTTGTCAATTTTGTTTATTTTTTCAAAAAACCAACTCTTGGTTTCGTTGATCTGCTCTACAGTTTTTTTAGATTCTATATTGTTTATTTCTGCTCTGATCTTTATTATTTCTCTTCTTCTGCTGGGTTAGGCTGCCTTTGCTGTTCTGCTTCTATTTCCTTTAGGTGTGCTGTTAGATTTTGTATTTGGGATTTTTCTTGTTTCTTGAGATAGGCCTGGATTGCAATGTATTTTCCTCTCAGGACTGCCTT
>NW_024422483.1:1714-2308 GCF_014898765.1 Herpailurus yagouaroundi | reverse complement strand
GTTGAAACTAGACCACTTTCTCACACCATTCACAAAAATAAACTCAACATGGATAAAGGACCTGAATGTGAGACAGGAAACCATCAAAACCTTAGAGGAGAAAGCAGGAAAAGACGTCTCTGACCTCAGCCGTACCAATCTCTTACTCGACACATCCCCAAAGGCAAGGGAATTAAAAGCAAAAGTGAATTACTGGGACCTTATGAAGATAAAAAGCTTCTGCACAGCAAAGGAAACAACCAACAAAACTAAAAGGCAACCAACGGAATGGGAAAAGATATTTGCAAATGACATATCGGACAAAGGGCTAGTATCCAAAATCTATAAAGAGCTCACCAAACTCCACACCCGAAAAGCAAATAACCCAGTGAAGAAATGGGCAGAAAACATGAATAGACACTTCTCTAAAGAAGACATCCGGATGGCCAACAGGCACATGAAAAGATGTTCAGCGTCACTCCTTATCAGGGAAATACAAATCAAAACCACACTCAGGTATCACCTCATGCCAGTCAGAGTGGCCAAAATGAACAAATCAGGAGACTATAGATGCTGGCGAGGATGTGGAGAAACGGGAACCCTCTTGCACTGTTG
>NW_024422483.1:1205-1614 GCF_014898765.1 Herpailurus yagouaroundi | reverse complement strand
TCCAAGGGACACAGGAGTACTGATGCATAGGGGCACTTGTACCCCAATGTTCATAGCAGCACTCTCAACAATAGCCAAATTATGGAAAGAGCCTAAATGTCCATCAACTGATGAATGGATAAAGAAATTGTGGTTTATATACACAATGGAGTACTACGTGGCAATGAGAAAAAATGAAATATGGCCTTTTGTAGCAACGTGGATGGAACTGGAGAGTGTGATGCTAAGTGAAATAAGCCATACAGAGAAAGACAGATACCATATGGTTCACTCTTATGTGGATCTTGAGAAACTTAACAGGAACCCATGGGGGAGGGGAAGGAAAAAAAAAAAAAAAAAGAGGTTAGAGTGGGAGAGAGCCAAAGCATAAGAGACTGTTGAGAACTGAGAGCAAACTGAGGGTTGATGG
>NW_024422483.1:0-1105 GCF_014898765.1 Herpailurus yagouaroundi | reverse complement strand
CCATACAGAGAAAGACAGATACCATATGGTTCACTCTTATGTGGATCCTGAGAAACTTAACAGGAACCCATAGGGGAGGGGAAGGAAAAAAAAAAAAAGAGGTTAGAGTGGGAGAGAGCCAAAGCATAAGAGACTGTTGAGAACTGAGAGCAAACTGAGGGTTGATGGGGGGTGGGAGGGAGGAGAGGGTGGGTGATGGGTATTGAGGAGGGCACCTTTTGGGATGAGCACTGGGTGTTGTATGGAAACCAATTTGACAATAAATTTCATATATAAATTAAAAAAAAATTATATGCCAACAAACTGGACAACCTGGAAGAAATGGACAAATTCCTAAACACCCACACTCTTCCAAAACTCAATCAGGAGGAAATAGAAAGCTTGAACAGGCCCATAACCAGTGAAGAAATTGAATCAGTTATCAAAAATCTCCCAACAAATAAGGGTCCAGGACCAGATGGCTTCCCAGGGGAGTTCTACCAGACATTTAAGCAGAAATAATACCTATCCTTCTCAAGCTATTCCAAGAAATAGAAAGGGAAGGAAAACTTCCAGTCTCATTCTATGAAGCCAGTATTACTTTGATTCCTAAACCAGACAGAGACCCAGTAAAAAAAGAGAACTACAGGCCAATATCCCTGATGAATATGGATGCAAAAATTCTCAATAAGATACTAGCAAATCTAATTCAACAGCTTATAAAAAGAATTATTCACCATGATCAAGTGGGATTCCTTCCTGAAAGAATTATTCACCATGATCAAGTGGGATTCCTTCCTGGGATGCAGGGCTGGTTCAACATTCGCAAATCAATCAATGTGATACATCACATTAATAAAAGAAAAGATAAGAACCATATGATCCTGTCAATCGAGGCACAAAAGGCATTTGACAAAATTCAGCAACCTTTCTTAATAAAAACCCTTGAGAAAGTCGGGATAGAAGGAACATCCTTAAAGATCATAAAAGCCATTTATGAAAAGCCCACAGCTAACATCATCCTCATTGAGGAAAAACTGGGAGCTTTCTCCCTGAGATCAGGAACATGACAGGGATGTCCACTCTCACCACTGTTGTTTAACATAGTGCTGGAAGTTCTAGCATC
>NW_024422482.1:0-1083 GCF_014898765.1 Herpailurus yagouaroundi | reverse complement strand
CTGCTGCCAGCCCAGCTGCTGCCAGCCCACCTGCTGTGAGCCCACCTGTTAAAAGCAAGGTTGCTGATTTTCAACTTGAAGTTTCAACTTCCAAATCAATTCATGAGCTAACTATTTCCTCCACCACGCCTGGACCACTAACAAATTCTTGAACTGTTATTTGTTTTTTGTGGTGGGGGCTATTTAGGTCTCACAGGTCTATCTGATTCCATTCAATTCTGGAAAGACTTTGATCTCTCCCAGTGAGGCCGCCAAAATACAAATTTGACTCAAGAAATGGGACAACCAATTTGCTTTCAGGACACATTTGAATCTACTCTCTGTGATTCTGCCACCAATGCCACGGAAGAACCATCTGTCCTCAGATATGTTCACCTCCTATACTCCACCATCCTGCAAACTGCACTTTTTATGAAAGGGGAATAATATACCAAGGTCTATTAAACTATATCTATTTGGTGCAGCAAATATCTCTTTTTTTTCTTTATTGAGTTTATTCATGATATGTATTTCATAGAAAGTCACAAAAGATTTTAATCTGTTTTTGATATCCCACACTGCTTTTCTTATATCATGCTAGGAAATTTGATTAGATCTACTAAAGGTTAATGCCATAAAAAGTACAGCAAAGGCAGTCATACAGGGCCTCAGCAGTGGCACAAGCTCTATTTCCATATCCTGACCTCACAAAGAGCTTTCACAACCAGAAAAGTATAGCAGTCAGTCAGGAGCTCTGAATCCAAAGCCAGATATGATGTATTTTTTTTTTTCAAGTCTCTTAGAGGAATGCTCTTTCAGGCAATCTTCAAACCATGGTAACATATGCTAATATATTACACTCTTCCATTCACATGTAGTCTTGCCTAATAAAGCAAGAGAACCACACATTGGGAAAGCCTCTCTGAGGAAATTCGCTTTTGGTCAGATGGAGAACTTTACTCTAATTTCCATCTCAGTTTCTAAATTGAAAGTGAGGATAATAACATATCTACTTTGGTTTAAAATTTTCACTTAGAAATACATTTATTATGCATACACATGCACTCATACATAATACACAATGGATGTATATACATAACAATG
>NW_024422481.1:0-5564 GCF_014898765.1 Herpailurus yagouaroundi | reverse complement strand
CTGCCAGCCCACCTGCTGTGAGCCCACCTCCTGCCAGTCCACCTGTTGAAAATCTCTTTCGAAAGGAATCCTAAGAAACTGGCACTTCACAATGAGGCAATGTAGAGTCCCGATGAACTTCTGAGCTCCAATACTCATAACACAGCTTGCAAATGGCTACAAAATTTCCTAAGATGTAAATTAATTTATAATCGAAAACCAAAAATATTTCATAAACCTGGACACGAACAGAAGTCCTACAAGGTTAAGAGGAATGTATAAAACTTTTACTATAAATACCACCTGAAATAGTTCAACAGCTCATTGGATTTGGGATTTAATAAAATTTTTATTCTTCAATGACAAAGTCATTGTTGGAGCTTTCTTTTCTTTGGAATTTGTTATTGATATTGGGGTATTTGGATTTTTCAAAATCTCAGTAACTGTGGTATGGCACTATGGTGTTTTTTTATTTTTCCCTTTTTTAAAGGTCTTTAAAAAATGGTTTTCCTTTGTTTTACCATTAAATGGTCCAATATTCTACAGCCAAAATCTATGGTAAAAGAATATATCAGTATTAAGGAACTATTCTCCGAGGTCCTCACATGTGCAAATTGACAGGCTAGGTGTTCCAGAAGATCAATTTTACAAAAAGGAATTTTTATGTTATTTAGTTTCTTGAGATATTGCCAAATTTATTCACTTCCTTCATATACAATTCTGTGTACAAGTCTTTCAACTATCTGGGATATAAAAGGATAATACATAATTGGAAAGACAGGAAGCATAAGATTTCAAAGTACTAGCATAAGATATAAAGACATCTCAAGTTCTAATCCCCACTTTGTAACTAAGAACCCAAGCATTCTTATTTTTTTTAAGTTTATTTATTTATTTTGAGAGGGAGAGAGAGCAGGGGAGAGAGAAGAGAGAGAGAAAATCCCAAGCAGGCTCTATACTGTCAGTGCAGAACCCCATGTGGAGCTCAAACCCAGACACTATGAGAGCATGACATGAGCTGAAACCAAGAGTTGCAGGCTTAACCAACTGAGCCACTTAGGAGCCCCGGACCCATGGATTCTGGAGCAAGGCCCTTCACCCGCCTGGGCACCAGGTTAGAAAAACTGGAAAACAAAAGAATTGACATTCATTGCTTACAGCTTCTCTCCCAGGCACCAGGATGGATTATTTCCTAAACAGGTGATGCACTGACAATTAGTCTCTTCAGACACCCAATGAGGAAAAATTATTCAATGGTCAAGTAATGTTGCATGCATTTGCACCATGTTGAAGGTTTATAAAACACATCAGAATATTAAAGAAAGCTCTATAACTATTACTCCCAAACTGATTTAGTTGGGGAATACTCCATTCATTACCAACTAGCATCCTGTAACACTAGTGTTCCTCAAAATATACTTTGGAAAAGGGGCGCCTGGGTGGTGCAGTCGGTTAAGCGTCCGACTTCAGCCAGGTCACGATCTCGCGGTCCGTGAGTTCGAGCCCCGCGTCAGGCTCTGGGCTGATGGCTCAGAGCTTGGAGCCTGCTTCCGATTCTGTGTCTCTCTCTCTCTCTGCCCCTCCCCCGTTCATGCTCTGTCTCTCTCTGTCCCAAAAATAAAATAAAAAACGTTGAAAAAAAAAAATTTTTTTTTAAAATATACTTTGGAAAATGATGAAAGGGAATTTCAACTGGTGCTTCTACAACATCTATACAATTCATTCATGTACCGTGAACTAGAAAATAAATATTCATCACAAGAATGGATTTAAACGAGCATGATACTGGCATACACTGTGCCCATTCTTATTCTAATCTCCAGAGAAAGTTCTAGAATGAAGCAAGGATCAAATAAAAAATACATAATAAGAACTTCCATTTTGATGGATAAAATCTTTGATTATAAAATCAAAGTGGTAAATCACTGGCTGGAGAGAAAGGGGGAATGGGGAGTAATTACTAAAGATTATCAGGTGGTATTCTCGGTGATGAAAAAGGTTTTAAACTAGACAGAGGAATGGTAGCTGCATAACAAGGTGAATGCACTAAAGGCCACTCAACTGTACATTTTAAAATGGTTTAGTGTATATTATGTGAATTTCACCTCGATTTAAAAAGTAAGTAAGTCAGGGGCACCTGGGTGGCTCAGTTGGCTCAGCATCCAACTTCGGCTCAGGTCATGATCTCATGGTTTGTGAGTTTGAGTCCCACGTTGGGCTCTCTGCTTCAGCATCCTCATGCCTGCTTCAGATCCTCTGTCTCCCTCTCTCTCTGCCCCTCTCCTCCTCAAATATAAATAAACACTTAAAAAAAAGAAAAAGAAGTAAGTCAAAGGGATGGGGTCTTCACTAGCACAACCCTACCAGAATTAGAAAAAGGCATCACCTTTAGGTAGAAACAGTTTGAAGAATACACAGCTTACTGAGCCTACATCATTTTTATATGAAAAAGATTCTCCTTCTTCTGAGTGGACAGAGCCTCCCCCATCAGGGCACAACCCACACATTCATACACAATGTGTCTAAAACATGTTTAATGCTCGATGTCCCTCAAATACCACTCTCTTGTCTTTCAACGGGTTAGGATGTACTTACTTTTACTTAGAATGGCTTTATCTCAAAGCACCAAAAGAGCCAGGTTGGCATTCAGAAGAGAAAAAGATCTTATTACTTGATTTAGAGTAAAAAGTTGGGGATGTTCAACTGGTTCCTATATCAACCATGTCTTATCACTCAGGAATCTATGGCAGATGCAACTGAACTAGAGAACTAGTAAAATGGAGCTTAAGGAATTGAAAGAACCCCCAAACTTACAATAAGAAACCTAGAACCATGGCACCTTAAAGAAAAATAACTCAATATATTAATATCTATAAACAGAAGGCAGACATTCAATAAGAGACAAACACATCCTTTCTTCTTATGATACTATTGGATCTGGACCCCATTGCTTAAATGAAGTAATGAAAACCAAAGAGAATAAGCCTTGTAATAAAATCATTTTAAATGTAAAGTTACTGGCATTCTTTTCTCCAAGAAGACAATAGATAGTGATTTCCAGCATTTAAACGGTCATAAAATCTACACAGGGAAATACCACAAATTGATTATAACTTCTTACTCTATTTGTATGAAAACCAATCAAGAAGAAATGGAGTAAATAATTTTATTTTCTTGATTTCTTTAGGAGAGATAAGGGAATGTTCAGATTAGTCTGTGGCAAAAGAGGAGAATTCTCAAATTTTAAGTGTCATACCTTATGTCATGGTTAATTTTATATATCAACTTGACTGGGCTAAGGGATCCCGATCCCCAAACAGCTAGTAAAACATTATTCCTGGGTGTGTCTGTGAGGGTGTTCATGGAAGGAATTAGCATATGAGTCTGTAGAATGAGTAAATTAGATTGCCTTCACCAATGTGGATGGACAATGTGGATCATCGAAATCATTGAGACCCCAAATAGAACAGAAAGGGAAAGGAAGGGCAAATTGTTCTATGGCTTAAGTTGGGACAGCCATCTTCTCCTGCCCTCATACTTCAGTGCTCCTGGTGAGGGCCTCCACATTTGTGTGAACCAATCCCTCACAATAAATCTCTTTCTATGGGTATATATATATATATATATATATATATATATATACACACACACACATATACATATACATATATATACATACATATATATATATATGTGTATGTATATATATGTATACATATATATATATATCCATCCTACTGGTTCTGTTTCTCTGGAGAACTCCGCCTAAAAACACTTATTATTAGTAATTCTCTGAGGGCAGCTAAAGACCAGAAAAATGAAAATCGAGTTAAATTTTGCACCAAGGGAGATGTTGAAAACAGTGCCACAGCAGAAAAGCATAGAAATGGAGACCCAACAGATAACACTACCTATCCCTGGTGCCCTAGTCAGTAGGTATTTCAACTCCTCAAATATCTGAATTTTTTGCAAGGGGAGATAAATGCTTTTAGTATCAAAGATACTGAATTTAGATATGAATTAAATAGCTCCTGAGATTATAATAGGGACAAATCTACATACTCCAAACATACACAGTGGGAAAATTAGGTAATCGAAGAATCCATGATGTAGACTTGCTTAAGGAGAGGAAGTAAAAAAATCACATACCTTTGAATTCAAATTTGATGTGGGATTTGTAAATGCCTTCATTCTGATTTGGGAAGAATTATGGTCTAAACTCAAAACTGTCATTCCTGAAGAAGCAGAAACTAACACCCGGTATTCTGGTTCAAACTATGTAAGTGGCATTTTAATATCCATTTGCCTGTAACAGAGTCCATACTCAATGAAGGCCAGGTCACCTTTCATTGTACCTGTACAAAACCTTCATCTTCAACCTCATCTGCTGCCTCATTCAAACTATATTATAGTTTGCTAATATCTACAGTAAACTGCATGCTGATCTAATGTACTATGGTATGTCACATGTTCCAGTGTTAATATACTGAGTGTGATTTTTATGCAGTTAAGGACATTTAGATCTATAGGACATCCTAATATCAAAGATTGAATGAAGTCACAAGTCAAGGAGGTCAACCATTTTAGCACACAAAATTTTCTTGAAGCTTGTTATGTAGTCAAAAAAATTTTTTTTCAGAGAAGTTTCTAATAGTGTTATTATTCACCTTAAGCTCTGCATTTCTTCCCTTGACTTGAAAAACAGTTAAGAGTGGGCAAATTTTTACATCTTTCCTTTACCCTTTGAGTTTCTCTGGAACAATTGCTGGCATGGAAAACAGGGTATTGACTGTAGTGGTTGAAGAGTTTAGTTTGGAGTCAGATGGCATAGGTTCAAATTTCAGATTCACCACTTGTTGGTGTGAACCTGAGCAACAGACATAAATCTGCTTGAGGCTCAATTTCCTGACATAGACGATGGGAGATGTATAGGCGGAGTCCATAGGATTGCAGTGAAAATTAAATGAAATGATACGTGCAAAGTAGTCAGAACCACTTGGGCACATACGTGCTCCAGAATCTGTGATCAATAACAATTCATCCACATTTCTCAGCCCCCCCAAAAAGCATCCCTTTCTGGGCAACTGGATCACTTTGCTTCACAGTCAAATGGAAGATGAGAAAGATAAAGGGGCAACAGTTGACACTGGAGACATGTTGCTGGGAATTAAACTGTCATGTGAGACCCAAGAGCTCCATTATCAGGGTCACCAATGAGTAATACTGACACTCTGTAAAGGTGAGGCATCAATTATTCTTAGGGCAATGAGCAAATTTTAACAAATATGGGGGATTATGGGTTATGTACCCAATGAACGCCAATGACTACCTGACTGTGGTAAAGAATCCTAATTGAAGACCAATAAAATGAATTTTTAAAGGCTTTCAGAGGTTGAACAAATAACTCAGGAATAGGGCAATTATTATTCAGAGACAGATTATTTATATACAAACAAGGAAGGCATTTTGAGAATTATGTAAATAATAGCTGGCCAAGGCCTATAAAAGGCCCAACGTGGAAGTGACCAGCAAAACACAAAAAACTTCTCTTAGCAACCCAACTCTCAGCCCAGCTCCTGACACCA
>NW_024422480.1:0-5470 GCF_014898765.1 Herpailurus yagouaroundi | reverse complement strand
ATTTATACATATTTAAACACAAGCATCAGGAAATGTTTTATAAATCTTGGTAGTTTTTGGACAAGGCTCAGGATTAATTTGTGGTTTCTTGGACTTAGAACTGGAGGGAGCTGAAGATACTCCTTTTTATTAAAAATATTACTTGGGTTAAAATTATAACACTTTATTCATGCAAGGGTTAAAGAAAATCAAGAAATTAGAAAGCATGAATAAAGGATAACATGTAAGCAAGGAATCAATTTCCCCGACATATCTTCTAGAGACCTGATCAAACCCAGAAGACACCCTTGAATACAATAGAAATGGCAACATGTTTTGTCCTCTTTTTCCTTCGATTTTAACTTCTGACCACTTTCAGGTATCACTACCTAAGAGCTCCTGCTGAGAAAAAAAGTATAAAATAAATGACATGTGACTTGGGTAAGATGCAAATTTGGCTGTTTATCAGTACCATACACAGCCAATCGTTCCTTCCTTCCTTTATTCGACAGCATTTCCTGAGTGCCTACGTTGAAGACGGTGCAGAAAGCACTACATAGGATTCCAAGGTGAATTAGACATGGTAGATCATACCCTTAAGGAATGAATGAGCGGGGAAAGCGATTCCACAACGTTAGCCCTGGAGGTGTCTGAAAGATCACCTCATTTTACAGGTGAATAAACCAATGTTCAGAGAGAGTGAGTCACTTTTTTGAAGCTGCAGAATCACATAATGGCAGAACCAGTTTGAGAAGCGTATTTAGTTTAATTAGCTTAATTTAGTTCTCAGTTAAGGGCTCAGATGGCTGTATCATGTGACCCACCCATAATCACCAAAAGCTGGATTCCTTTAAATCCTCTAGCTTGAAATTCTCTCATTTTTTTTTTAATTTTTTTTTTCAACATTTATTTATTTTTGGGACAGAGAGAGACAGAGCATGAACGGGGGAGGGGCAGAGAGAGAGGGAGACACAGAATCGGAAACAGGCTCCAGGCTCTGAGCCACCAGCCCAGAGCCCGACGCGGGGCTCGAACTCACGGACCGCGAGATCGTGACCTGGCTGAAGTCGGACGCTTAACCGACTGCGCCACCCAGGCGCCCCCTCTCATTTTTTTTTAATTCAAAAGCACAAACTAAAAACAACTGAGGATATATCAATAGGGTATGATTGAATATAGTGTGGTATGATCACACTCTGGAAAACTGCATAGCTATTGAAAAGAATGACTAATAGGTATGGGATAGGGCAAAAAATTAGATGACTTAGATAAAATGAATAAATTCCTAAAATCACATAACCTATCCAAACCAAATCATGAAGAAATAGAAAAATCTGAACAGATCTATAACCAGCAAGGAGACTGAATTAGTAATAAAAAACCTCCCAACAAATAAAATCCCAGTACCAGACACTTCACTGGTGAATTCTACCGAACATTTAAAGAAAAGTTAAAAACAATCATCCTCCAACTCTGCCAACAAATTAAAGGGAAAGGAATACTTCCAAACTTACTCTGTGAGTCTAGCATTACTCTGATACCAAAGCCAAAGACACTACAAGAGGAGAAAACTAGAGACCAATATCTGTGATGAATATTGATGCAAGATTCCTCAAATAGTATCAAACAGAATACAACAGCACATTAAAAGGATTATACACCGTGACCTAGTGGGATTTTATCCTAGAATGCACGGATGGTTCAACATGCAGAAATCATTGAATGTAATACACTGCATAATAGAATAAAGAAGGGAAAACACATGGTTAATAGATGCAGAAAAAGAATTTGATGAAATTCAACACTCTTTCAACAAAAACAAAAATACTCAACAAACTAGGAATAAAAGGACACTATGTCAGCCTAATAAAAGCCATATATGAAAGCCCACACTAACCTAATACTCAGTGATAAAAGACTGAAAGCTTTTCTTCTAAGATCAGGAAAAAGAGAAGGGTGCCCACTTTTACCTATTCTATTTATTGTAGTACTAAAAGTCCTAGCTAGAGAAATTAGACAAGAAAAAGAAATAAAAGGCATCCAAATAAGAAAGAAAAAAATAAAATTGTCTCTACTTGCAGATGACATGATATGATACATAGAAAATCCTAAAGACTCCACCTTACCCCCAAAAATACAATAAGAAAAAAACAGTTAGAACCAGTCAACAAAACCAGTACAGTTGGAGGTTGCAGGACATAAAATCAATACACCAAACCAGCTGCATTTCTACACACTAACAACAATATACCACAAAGAGAAATTAAGAAAACAATCCCACTTACAATAGCATCAAAAAGAATAAAATAGTTAGGAATAAATTTAACCAAGGAGATGAAAGATCTGTGTACCAAACACTAGAAGTCACTGATGAAAGAGTTAAAGAAGACACAAGTAAGTGGAAAGGTATTACATGCTCATGAATGAGGAGAATTAATACTGTTAAAATGCCCATACTACTCAAAGCAATCTACAGATTCCATGCAATGCTTATCAAGATTATTTTTCACAGAAAGAGGAAAAAAAAAACTCCTAAAATTTGTGTGGAACCACAAAAGACTCAGAATAGCCAAATCAATCTTGAGAAAAAGGAACAAAGCTAGAGACAACACATTTCCTGATTTCAAACTATATTACAAAGCTATAGTAATCAAAACAGTATGATACTGGCATAAAGGCAGTCATATGGACAAATGGAATATAAGAGACAGCCCAGAGAGAAACCTTTACAAATATGGTCAAATAATTTTCAATAAGGGTGTCAAGACCATTAAAAGGGAAGGGCAGTCTTTTCAAAACATGGTGCTTGGAAAACTGGGTATCCACATGCAAAAGAATGAAGGTAGATCCTTACATTATACCATATACAAAAATTAACTGAAGATGGATAAAAAAAAAACCTAAAGTAAGAACTAAAACTATAAAACTCTTACAAGAAAACACAGGAGGAAAGCTTCATGACATTGAATTTGTCAGTGATTTCTTGGATATGACACAAAAAGCATACAAAAGTAAAAAAGTGGATAAACTGAACTACATCAAAATTAAAAACTTCTGTGCGTTAAAGGATCAATGAACAAAATGAAAATTCAATCTATAGAATGGGAGCAACATTTGCAAATCATATATCTAATAAGAAGCAAATTATCTAGACTATATGAAGAACTTCTACAACTCAAAAACAATTATAAATTGGGCAAGTACACGAATGGACATTTCTTCAAAGAAGATATACAAATGGGGGCACCTGGATGGCTCGGTGGGTTAAGCATCTGACTCCTGATTTTGGCTCAGGTCATGATCTCATGGTTTGTGTAGTTTGAGCCCCGAGTCAGATTCCGCACTGACAGTGTGGAGCCTGCTTGGAATTCTCTCTCTCTCCCTCTCTCTCTCTCTATGCCCCTCCCCCAATCACATACACTCTCTCTCTCTCTCTCTCTCTCTCTCTCTCTCTCTCTCTCTCTGAAAAATAAATAACTAAACTTTAAAGAAAAAAAATTAAGTTAATCTTTAAAAAAAAAAGATATACAAATGTCCAACAAGCATATGAAAGATGTTCCATCTCACTAATCATTACAAAAATACAAATCACAATCACAAGGACATACCATGTCATACCCACTAGAATGTCTACTCTCAAAAAACCCAAAAAGTGTTGGCAAGGATGTGAAGAAATTGGAACCCTTGTGCACTGTTGGTAGAAATGTAAAATGGTGCAGCCGCTATGGGAAACAGTATGGCAGGTACTCAAAAAACTAAAAATAGAACTGCCATGTGATCCAGCAATTCCACTTCTAGGTATCTACCCAAAAGAAGTGAGAGTAGTATCTTGAAAAGGTATTTCTACATCCGTGTTCATGGCAACATTAATCACAATAGCCAAAAGGTTGGAAGCAACCCAAGTGTTCACTGATGGACAAATACATAAACAAACTGTGGTGTATACATACAACAGAATATTATTCAGCCTTAAAAAGGAAAAACATTCTGATACATTGATAGCATGGATGAATCTTGAAGACATTATGCTAAGTGAAATAAACCATGAATTAAAAAGACATACTGTATGATTCCACTTATATGAGGCATCTAGGTTGGTCAAATTCATCAATACAAAAAGTGGAAAGGTGGTTACAAAGGCTTAGGAAGGAGAGAATGGAAAAGTTGCTCTTTAATGGATATAGAGCTTCAGTTTTACAAGATAAGAATTCTGGAGATTGATTACACACCAGTGTGAATGCTCTTCACACTAGTGAACTGTGCACTTAAAAATGATTAAGATGGCAAATTTCATGTGTATTTTATTACAATTAAAAATTTTTAAAAATAAGTATGTATAGATCCCAACTTTTACTTTTTATTTATATTTTACTTTTACTTATGTATATGCTGGTTTATGTCTGCAAAAGCAGGAAGAAAGGTGTTAAAGAATATATACCAAATTGTTAATATTGATTATTTCTGAAGTACTAGTTTTGGAGGGGATGGGTGTTTGGGGGAAAACAGGAAAATTATTAAATTTGTTTATATGTCTGTGTACTGTTTGACTTGTTAAAAGGTGTATTCATTACTAGCATATATTTTTCATTTAGTAGAGTCATAAAAACCATCTACTGGCAAAAGTCTTAACAGTTTCAGCTGTGGGGGCACCTGGGTGGCTCAGTCAGTTAGGTGTCCAACTTTGGCTCAGATCATGATCTCACAGTCCGTGAGTTTGAGCCTCATGTAGGCCTCTGTGTTGACAGCTCAGAGCCTGGAGTCTGCTTCAGATTCTGTGTCTCCCTCTCTCTCTGCCCCTCCCCTGCTCATGCTCTGTCTCTCTCTCTCTCTCAAAAATAAATAAAGATTAAAAAAAATTAAAAAAAAAAAACAGTTTCAGTTGGGAATATGTACATGGTTGGTGGAAGGCAAAAATATTGGTTAGAGCTCTCAGTATCCTATAACTTGCACAAACAGATCCTAGAAAGGCATAGTTCTTTTGGATGTTGATTAATGTTTTGATGACTCTAATGTTAGTCATTCGAAATCTGAACAAATTTTCTTTTATGAAGTCCTGATCCTTAATTTAGGGACCACTTAGGAAGAAAATGCTCAGTTTAGATAAACTGTCTAAAGGTTAACAAAGGGCAGGTATGACGAAGCAAGCCAGGAGTGGCCCAGTCTAGTCTGTCATACGATTTGCATAAAGAGGTGCTGCTCTGATTGGCTTCCATAAAAAGCATTCACTTGATCCAGAGGGCAAAGAAGAAACAAAATAGGACTTACTTGAATAATCACCAAGCAGGCTATTGAAATGCTATTTATAACTTTCTAAACAACTCAGGTATCAGCCAATCAGAGACTGACTTTGCAAAGGGTATCAAGGAACAATGCTGAATGCTAGGACAATATGCAGCTCTAGGATAGATATAAAAGGCCAGAAGTAGAAGGTGCAGTCAAAACTCAAAAACTTCTCTTAGCAACCCAACTCTCAGCCCAGCTCCTGACACCA
>NW_024422479.1:0-20715 GCF_014898765.1 Herpailurus yagouaroundi | reverse complement strand
AATCCTTAGGACACTGTTTAGCTTTGCATGTTCTTCAGGCAGTTGTAAAACTTATAATTGTCTCAATTCTTTCTTGCTGAGAGAAAGTGAATGGATGAAACACTCTGCAGAGTGACTGTGAGGATTAAGTGATGTGATTCATTTAAAATTTTCAGGAAGAAACATACAATATATTATTCTGTCTAAATGCAGTGATTTTTTTCATATAAGTGACTCTCTTTCCCATGAATAACTTCAGATGTTTGATGAACATTTAACCAGATGAGGTTTCCCCTGAATTCCTTAAGGGCGAATTTCTACTGAATCTTTTCCAGACCAAATATGTATAATTTTCTTACCTTTTAACCAATTAGATTTTTATACAGATCCTTCTCTACTGTCCTCCTATCTGTCAGGCTCACTTTAAAATTTGTCATCCACTGTGTGATAATATAACTGACACAAAAATATTCTAAATAGAAGCATGAGACAAAATCTTCTTCATGTTTAAACAGTCAACTACTGTAAGGGTCTATTGTTTTTTAATCACCGTAGCATCTTATTGGAACATAGCATTACGTGTTCTGTTTGAAACCAATGCTCCATTTTCCCACACTTAAGCCCACACATAAGCCCCAAGACTTACCAGGAATCATCTGTGATATCATATGTAGAAGCCACAGAGTGAAAATCTTTTGGTGTTTCAGATCATGAGGACGGCTCTTTTGTACTATACAAGCCACCTGGGGGATTCTTTTTCACCAATGGCTGGTGAGCTTTAAATTAACCTGGGGCGTGGCGCCTGGGTGGCGCAGTCGGTTAAGCGCCCGACTTCAGCCAGGTCACGATCTCGCGGTCCGTGAGTTCGAGCCCCGCGTCAGGCTCTGGGCTGATGGCTCGGAGCCTGGAGCCTGTTTCCGATTCTGTGTCTCCCTCTCTCTCTGCCCCTCTCCCGTTCATGCTCTGTCTCTCTCTGTCCCAAAAATAAATAAACGTTGAAAAAAAAATTAAAAAAAAATAAATAAATTAACTTGGGGCAAGCCCCTCTCCCGTTCATGCTCTGTCTCTCTCTGTCCCAAAAATAAATAAACGTTGAAAAAAAAAATTTTTTAAAAAATAAATAAATTAACTTGGGGCAAATGTGAAAAGGAGGGGCAATATGGTTCAAAACCTGGAAGAACTTGTCTAAAAGCAGATCTGCATCTAGTAAAAGCTCACAAATTGTGGTGTCCTTGGGGACTGGGAGCCAAAATGACTTCCTTTTAAAACTTATAACAGAAAACAGTGCCCCAAGACAACACAAACAATCAATGACACTTATTTACCAAATAGTGAGCCAGAGAAGGGGAATAAAAACATCTGAAGGTATTCAGGCTGATCAGTGTAGACATGCTGACAGGGGAAGAAATGCAATATATCTATGTAATATAGAAATTGTCCCAGTCATGTTCATATGTCCCAGTCATATGATACATGTGCATTTTTACATGATAACGTGCATTTTCAAAAATTTTAGTGCCAGTCACAATATCTGTATCAGCTTCCCAGCTGTGAACGATCATTCACGCCTGATATTTACTTAGCTGAAAAAAGGGTTTGAACCTCAAGAGAGATTTTAATCTTTGGTATCATGAAGAAGAAAGGAAAAGACTCCCGTTCTTTGTGTGATACAAGAAAAAGTCTAACAAGACGGCATTACACGCATCTGCCTGAGAGACCTGATGGCCTTACTTGGAGTCCCACTGTGTTGGTCCTGTGATATTGGGTCTGGGCCTATTCAGTAGAACGGTTCTTGTTGCATTGGAAAGACTCTGACTCCCCTCTTGTCATTAAACTGCCATAAAATTACATTCATCGTAGAAAAAAAAATCAGTGGTGTAGGATTGGCTGTGTTGTGTGCCGGGTGAGCTCAAGGTGGCTTAGGAGAGCATGTAGTGTTCGTCTCTTCCAGTTCTGCCCCCAGTGATATCACGTTGTCCAGTTGTAATCAGCCATCCCCAGAACAGTCACACCAGAAAAAAAAGGAGCAAAGTACATCAGAGTATCAATCACCCAGCAGGATAACAACACATGAGCTCAATTAAAATAAAATACTTTTGGAGAGAATATGAAATAGGCTGAGGTGAGATCGGTAGGTTCTGAAATTTGTACACTACTCTTTGTATAGAGAATAATATTATGAACATATGGAATGACTCACAAGATACTTTTGGGAAATTCAAAATATATTTGAACTTCACAGAACCGTAATGCTATTGAATGATAGAGACAAAATTACTCTTGGATACTGTTTAATTAAAACCCTTTAGAGCTAAAGGGTGACAAGATGTTTGAGAAACCATGTGGCTCCTTATTTGGTGACAGATGTAGTCCCTTAGAATCCCTAAGAATTTTATTTAACAGAGAAAATTACCTCTGAGAAATATAATAGGGAATATAGAATGCAAGTTTTGAGAAATGGCTCTTTATTCTGCATGTGTTCTAGAGAAACCCAAAAAACAAAAGTGTAATTTTTAAATACAACAGTGTTACAAATGGAGTTGAATACCATTCACTGCAATGCGTGATAAAATTAATCAGTTGCAAAAGTATAAGTTTAAATGAATTATGAGAAATACAAAACAGAAGGGCCTGGCCATGCCTGTACTATATGTGAAACTGTCTGAATTAAAATGGGGGTGCTTACGACACAGAGAGGAGAAGGATCATGGAAAAGTTTATGTGGCCAGAGTATTGACTGCCGGTTTCAAAAGTAGACTTCAGTATATCCACACGGTGACATTTCATTCAGACATAAAAAGAAATGAAGTTCTAGGTAATTATATTGTAATAGTGGTATATAGAACAGATGGTTTTTATATTTGTGATGAACATAGCATGATGTCAAATCACTATGCTGTACCTGAAACTGTGATATTGTGTCAATAATAAAACAAAATAAAATAAAATAAAATCATAAATAAAATAAAACTTCTGTTCATGTTCTGACATAGATGAAATAGTAAAATAAAAGTTCTGTTCATGTTATGTCATAGATGAACCTCAAAAAACTTTATGCTAGGTGTGCCTTTGTGGCTTAGTTGGTTAAGTGTCCAACTCCTGATTCACTCAGGTCATGATCTCACAGTTCATGAGTTCGAGCTGTACATCAGGCTCCACTCTAACAGTGAGAGCCTGCTTGGGATTCTGTGTCTTCCTCTCTCTCTGCCCCTCCCCTGCTCATGCGCTCTCTCTCTCTCTCTCTCTCTCTCTCAAACAAATAATTAAAATTAAAAAAAAAAAAAACTCATGCTAAGTGCAAGAAGCCAGACATAAAAAGCCATGGATTGTATGATCTACTTCCTTGAAATGTTCAGACTAGTCAAATTCATAGAGAAAGAAAGTAGATGTACGGTTTCCATAAACCGGGGAAAAGATGAGTGGCAAATGCCTGTTAATAGAATGGGGTAACCTTATTGGGGTTATGAAAATGTTCTGGAATTAGAGAGTAGAGACAGTCTCACAACTTTTTAAATATACTAAAAAAACAGTGCCTTGTATACTTTATAAAAGGGTGAATTTCATGGCAACCCATGGGCACTTTTATACTAAGAAGAGGAAGGGGGGAAGGAGCCAATTGTTGCAAGTTATTCTTTCCAAGTTGGACATTTAGATAAGGACGTGCAAAACCCCAGAAGGTGCAGGCATATCAGCCCCTCTGTCAAGTCTAGTAGTCTTTAAACATTAGCAAATGCTCTTAGCCTGTGTAATTGATTAATCTTTCTTTGTACGTGTATATATCATGCATTCTTCCTTGAAAGAACAGAGCACTCTTGCATGTCACAAAGCAGAGACCAGACCCCCCTGCACAACCTCCAGGCACTCGGGAACCAGATCCCCCTTGCACAACCTCTGAGCACTGAGATAACTTCTGTAGCTGGCACCATAGAGTCTGCACATAATCAAGAAATGTTACAGACCATGGCACTCCCTTTATTGATTCAGTACCCTAAATCCCCCCCTAAAAGTGTCTGGGTCAGACAGAAACCTTGTATTTGGCTTTTGGACAAGAGTCTACCTTCTCCCCAGGGATCCAGCTTCCTGAATAAAGCTCATAAACCTTTCTAATCAACACTCCTCTCTTGAGTAGTGGCTTTTCCAGACAGGTAGCCAAACTTGGGTTTTTGCCACAAGGGTCAATGCATTATTGCTCCCTCACCTGAAAGCCAACATCAGGAGTGAGGAAAGTCAACTCCTGCACCCCATGGATCGAAACTCACCATCATTAAGACCTCTTTCTTCATCTGCAATCACTCCTCCTAGGAAAAATCCATGGCCTTTTGGAAGCTCTCTCATGAAGTCTTGAAGAATACAACCCTTGAAAATATTCATTTGATATTTATTTATCATATTTTAATCACACAAAGAAAATACTGGACCCAAATCAGAAAATGATTAAACGAAACAAGAAAGTACTTCAAAGTAAGGATATACAAGTGGAAAAAAGAAGCAGAGGACTGATGCAGTCTTATAAATGTTAATTATGAAGACAAGCATCTTCCATCAATCAGCCTGTCAAAGCTTAAAAATCTCAGTCATAACCAGTGTTTTCGAAAATTCAGACATGAAAGTGCTATTATTAGTCGTTGTAAATGATGCAATCTCTCTGTAGCATCATTTTGAAGTTCCTAGAAATCATTAAAATTACTCTTTAAATGTATATATATTTTTCTTTTTCAGTCAGCTTTATGTTCAGGAATGTATTCTGGCCACCTGCGTGGCTCAGTTGGTTAAGCATTTGATTCTTGATTTTGGCTCAGATCACAATCTCACAGTTCGTGAGACTGAGCCCCATGTTGAGCTCTGATCTGTCAGCATGGAACCTGCTTGGGATTCTCTCTCTCCCTTTCTCTTGGCCCCTCCCCTGCTCGCTCTCTCTCACTCTCTTTCTCAAAAATAAATACATATTTAAACAAAGAATGTATCCTATAATTGTCCTGGCCAAGTGTGTGGGAGGATAGAGAGTCCTGGTTACCTTATGTCCTTGCAATAACCCATTTGTTTTTCTCTTCCATTTTTAGGTGTCAGGTTGGAGCTGGTATTGAAAATTTGGAGGCCATAATAATGGCTAATCTGGACTCTAGGCCTGATTTTGTATTGAATACTGACACTTGAGGATGGTGCAACTAGGTTCCAGTTTCACATTCTATCTTCCTGTCGTTTTCATGTTCCCGTATTTTTAGGATAACTGTTAGGACTAGTCATTGTTAGATATATTTCGAACTTCTCCAGATAAGCTTGGAATTCTAGTGGACCACCACAAGCTGCCTGCTGCCTGTTTTTGTATAGTTCAGTAGCTAAGAACAGTTTTTACAGAATTCTTTCAGTCAGTGTGGTGATAGGGAAATGTAAGGTTCAGCAGAATATTATCCCCCAGAAAAAATGAATTCCACTCTTCTACTTAGTAGAACTTAGCAAAAGGAAAACTATAGAATTATGACTATTGCTAATATTAGATTTTGAATGTCATCAAAATTTTTGTGGAAATATATTTTCTATCTTGCTACCTAAATACCTACTTAATAGTCTTCAACTGTCTCTTTGTCCACAAAGCCTGAGCTATGTATTTGTCCCTTTCCATAAAGGTTGTTGAACCCTGGCTAAAGCACGAGGAAATTACTTCCGATGTTATTTCAGCTTTGTTCCTAAATAAATTATGTTACCTAAGAAGAACAATTCCTACTGGCAACCTGTTATAATCATAGGCAATAGATATTGATATTGAAAATATTTTCAAAACGTTCCCCAAGATGGCCTTTAGATTTATAAGTAACCATCCTCAGCAGTCATTGATATGTGATGAGGCTGATTCCATGAAACAAGCCAGAGTTTTCCTCATTTATGTGACATGCAATCTAGTATATTTTATAGATGCATTGATTTTAATGTCATAAATCAAATTATGGGCATTTGCACACATGTGCATATTTTCCGTGACCATTCATTAAATGATCTATGAGCTGAAATTTTCAGGAATAGTCTGCTATCCTTAAGTGCTCAAGTCTTTAATCTCAGATAAAAACTCCATCTCTTCACTAATTTAGTAGCCTTTACTGATTAAAAAGTGTGTTGTCTTATATTCACTGAGAAGTATGCTGTCACAAGCACACAAAAAAACATGTGCCCTTTTTACAGAGAAAAATTTATAATAACACATAGCTTTCATAATAAAGTTCAACATGTTTGCAGAGTGTCTATGGCTATTCCTTTTTTGTTCTTTTCAAATATAACTGACACAAAATGTGACATTAGTTATGGGTGTACAACATGGTGATTTAGTACGTCTATACCTAATGCTATGCTCACAAGTGTATCTACCATCTGTCACCATATGAGCCTATTACTGTACCCCCGACTATACTCCCGATGCTGGACCTTTTATCTGCCTAACTTGTTCATTCCATAACTGGAAGCTGTATCTCCTGCTCGCCTTTCACCTATTTTGCCCTGTGGGGCCATTCTTGATATTCACATTGCCTTTGTCTCTCCAAATTGTATCTTACATTAAAACAAACAAACAAACCCTGTGCATTTACACGCCCATCGTTTGTACTATAAGTCTCATTTTCATCTACCTGACGTGGTGTGTCCCTACTTGGTCAATCATTCATGATTCCTTAAGAATCAGATTTCCTAACTAAATACCGAGAAGCACAATTTTCACTCTCCTGCTTACTACTTTCTGTTGGACTTCGGTATTTCATTCTCTCTGCTAATGGACAGTGTCCCTGAAAACCACCACAACTTCTCTCTCACTTGCCCTTCTCTTTCTTTCTCTCTGTTTCTCTTCCAGAAATATAAGGATATGTTAAGCAATGTGTCAAATTCCCAGTCTGTCTATATTGTCTAGTGTAATAATTACAATTTTCTGATTTTATTTTACTCTAAGATTTGTTTTTTACTTGTCTATGTATTTATTTTGAGAGTGAGAGAAAGGGAGAGAGAATCCAAGAAGGCTCTGCGCTGTCAGCATAGAACCTGATGCAGGGTTCAAAGTCATGAATTGTGAGATCATGACCTGAGCTGAAATGAAGGGTCAGAAGATTAACCGATTGAGCCACAAAAGAGCCCCTGTAGTTTGATTTTAAATTGCTGAATCAATAAATAAGCAACAGAGCTGTACTGATGTGGGGGTTCCTCAGTGGCTCAGTTGGTTGAGTCTGACCCTTGTCAGCTCAGGTTGCGATCTCATGGGTTCTTGGAAACGAACCCTACTTCAGTACTGTCAGTGTGGAACCAACTTAAGATACTCTCTCTCCCTCTCTCCACCTCGCTTTCTCTCTCTAAAAATAAATAAATAACATTTAATTAAATAAGAAAGAAAGAAATGTCTTGATGTGTAAAATGGAACACTTCACTTCTCATGATTTTTTTACCTGTAAATTCCTGAATGACTCTGGAGATGTACTGAAATTTTTGTATTATTATCTCATTGCATCCATAAGTGTTTGGGTTTTATTATTTATATGTTTGTTTGTTTGTTTGTTTTGACACAGCATGGTTTCAACACAGTTTCTCAAAAAAACATTTTTTAGTTGACGAAGAAGTTTCAAGACAGATCAACAACTTGTTTTCACTGAGTACCTGGACACTATAGACATTGGTTTTGGTTGCATTTAAATTCAGTGACTGATGCATATATGTGAATCTCTGGAAAATAATTCTTAGAGGAGGAGGCTCAACCAGGGACTAAAAAATAAAACAGAAGGGTGCCTGAGGGGCTCAGTCAGTTGAGCGCCCTACTCTTGGTTTCTGCTCAGGTAACAATCCAATGGTTTGTGGATTTGAGCCCCACATTGGGCTCTTCACTGACAGCAAAGAGCCTACTTGGGACTCTCTCTCTCCCTCTGTCTCTGTGACCCTCTTCCACTCTCTCTCTTTCTCTCAAAAGGAATAAGTAAGCTTTATGAATGAATGAATGAATGAATGAAATGATGAAAACAATGTATGTTCACTAATTTGTTCTTATGTTCCTTGTTCTCATGACCCAGTAGCATCCAAAAGCACACTGACTGATATTTGTCATGGGGTCTGATGAGGTGAAAACCATAAAATGCCGACAAATTTAACAAAATAAATATGTGAAACTGAAGCATTGCGGATAATGTGGCCTTTTAACTATTATATTTAATTTTGAGAGATTGTTACTATTGCATAACGGGGAAGGCTGAAGATGTTAATCACAGTGCATTTTATGAATACAACATCTTTACCACATGAATGCGGATCTGCTTGGTCTTGGCACCATAGACAAGTGGATTGAGAAAAGGGGGGACCAGCAAGTAGAGGCTAGAAAAGAGGATGTGGATATAAGGGGGAACATGAGCACCAAACCTATGTGTGAAGAAGGAGAAGAAGGCAAGGAGGTAGAACTGGAGGAAGACACAGATGTGAGCGATGCACGTATTGAATGCTTTCAACCGAGCCTCCTTCTGGGGCAAACGAAAAACTGTGAAAAAGATCTGTGCATAAGACAAAGTGATGAATGTGAGGTCGAACCCTGCAACTATAAATGCCACAAACAAACCATAGATTTTGTTGGCCCGCACATTTTCTGCAGCCAGTTTCACAATGGCCATATGCTCACAGTAGCAGTGGGAGATGATGGTTGTATGGTAAAACTGAAACCGGCATTTTATCAGTACTAAAGATGGGGCTACGAGAAGGGCAGCCCTGAGTGTTACCAAAGCCCCTATTTGGGTGACTAGGCGGTGGGTGAAGATGGCAGCATGTCTTAGTGGATAACAGATGGCCACATAACGGTCCACAGCCATGGCCAACAGAAGGCCTGACTCTATGCCTTGAAATGTGTGGATGAGCCCCATTTGAAGCAAGCAAGAATCAAAATAAATCTCTGGCACATGAAACCAGAAGATTCCAAGCATCTTGGGCACAATGCTCGTGCCAAGTACAATATCTGTGACTCCCAGCATGCCTAGAAAAATGTACATGGGCTCATGGAGGCTGCGCTCTGACCTGATGATGATCAGAAGCAAGAAATTTCCAATGATAGCAATGAGATACATGACACAGAATGGAATCCCAATCCAGCACTGCACAGTCTCTAGGCCTGGGATCCCTATCAGTGTCAACACAGAAGGCATGAAGACTGTGATGTTGGAAACAGACATAATGTCCTCTGGCCTCCAGATGAAAATGAAAGAAGGTTCTCAGTCAGTGGCACTCTTCTTTTCTACTCCTGTTTTTATCCTGTCATCATAGCAAGTATCTCTGATTTTGGAAGAAAACCTTAAGATCATATCATCCATCTCATTTACATTATTGAAGGGGAAAGATAGATCCATAGATACACATTGCTGTGTTCAGGAAGGACATCCACGAGTAGTGTAGCACAATAAGAAGTTATGTAGAAGGCAAGCCAACTGCATTAGATCCCTCAGATCATCTGCATAAGGGAATCGCCTGCTGATCTGTTTGTTATTTCCTTCTGGGCCTATGGACAAAAGAATTATACCTGTTTAATTTGCGTATAAAGGGCATTTAAATCAGAGTTTGATGAATCTCTCCTTATCCCATGTCCCTGCTACTCAACAGTACTATTATTTTCTGTTGTCTCTAGGTCTGTAATTGTCAGTGTGAACCAGAAAATCTCTGCCCCGTACTTTCATATTAAAGCTCCCTATTAAAGAACAGAGAGGAACAGCTGAAATCCTAGTGTGAAATATATATAGATATCTATATCTGTCTATAGTTTCTGTGTCTATGTAAGAGTCCATGTCCTTTCAAAAGAATGTGAAGGAAAAGCTTTGGAAAAGATGATCTAATTCAATATACTTTGGTGAATTCTGAGTCAAAGTTCCATGCAAGTTTTACATTTCTAATAAGACTGCATTATGTTTTGTCTATATTATTAACAACTGAAATCCTGGAAATTAGTTGTGTGCTTAAAATAACTGCCATTCTCTAATACACATCACTGAATACCTAGAAGTGAGGAATCCGTAGGAGGCAAGAGGACTCATTCTTGCTGACTACAGAAGATAGGAAAATGGGTAAATGGGTAACTTGGAAGAATAGATACCAGTTTCCTGGGTCTAATAGTTCAGAACTTCCATTAGCATGAGATTTGACCCATAGCTTCATTCATTCTTAATGTATGTCATGTAATGTATGTAATGTAATATAGACCATATGAATGACTGTATCACTTTGGGAGCTCAGACATAGGAAATATATAGACAATAAAGCGGTGAAAGATAGGTTCCTTAAAAGTGGTCAAATAAAGAAGTAGAAATGCAAGACAAAGAGCAAACCTTGGAATACCACAAATGAGTCAAGACAAGGCTGTAGATTAATTGAGGAACACTTAGTCACCTCTCAATTTACTAATGACTGTCTGAAACCATGGGGTCTTTGTCCTTACATAAAGTAATTCTTGGATCAAAACCATTGTTTTTTTTAAAAAAATTCAATATCTTGAATCAAGACATTCTCAAGATAAAACAAACAAATTGTTATATTGTAAAAAAAAAAATAGGATTCAGTTATTTCATTCTTTCCTAGACACCTCCACCTTTGGTGCCTTATGTCAGCAAGCTCAAGGTCTCTAATCACATACTTATTGTCACCAACTATGCCAGTAATGCAGGAAGAGTTGTGATTTACATGGCTAACCCTAAAATGATGTAACCCAGTCAACAGGGGCCATTCTATGAAGAAAGTCTGTGTCGGCTGATATATATTTAGAATAGACTAATCAACTAAGTCCTTGATTTCCAAAGCTTTGCTCCCCAATGCTTAATTCTACAGATTCCTAGATCATGGATACTTTCATTAACTTTTTCGTCCTAGACTTACTCAGAATCAGAATAGAAATCATTTAGTAACAATCACATTGTCTGACATATTCAAGAGTAGGGAGCTGACATGGGAGCATTACCTGACAGGTACAGATGGTGGGAAGGCAGGTGGGAGAGGACTTAAGTTAGTACAGGGCAGCAGGGATAAAGTGGCTATCATTGGAAAAGCTGGAAGTGAAACATTGTGGGGTGAACTTGGGGATAATGAGACTTCCTCACCCTTTGTTGTTGGGAGCCAGTTCTGCTCTTACCAGACACCTGAAGACCATGGCCAGTCTTCATAGCACCATCACTCATTGTTTACCTCCTCTCTCTTCCTCCTCCTAAGATTCTGGTCTCATTTACTTGCATCTTGTGATGGGCAATGCCTCTTTCTTCCATCTTCACCCTCTGTAACAGCTCTCTTCAAAGTTATGAACTCTGATCTATTTGCTGCTGGGGCCATCTGCCAATCTGTAGAGATCTGTGGGATAGTCTTTCCTGCTTTCTTCCGTCCCTGCAAAACAGCATGCTCCCTATTCTGTAAATTTGTTTGAGATCATGTCGGTGTGTTCATCTCCAACAAAATTTGCAGCAAGGTCTGTGTTATTCTGAGACACAGCATAAATTTATTGAGGACAAATGTAGGAGGAAGCAGCTGGCCGCCAATTGTAATGTTCCCCAGTGAATGTTAGGGAGCAGGAGGTCTGAACATGAACTGATAGATTTCCTAGCCACAAGCCCAAGCCACCAGGGACCCAGCAGCTCATAATAAAGCTCTCCTGGGTCTATCCACACCTAATGTCTCTGAAATCATTTCTACATTGGCAGAACCTCCTTGTTCTCTTCTGTTTTCTCCTCAAAGGAAATGCAGAAAAATTAATATATATACATTATATCTTATGAGTTCAGTTTCTTTCCCTCTGTCCTCATTATGAGAATAAGTAAAGAACACTTAAAGGTAGACATGATTCTATGCCATGAGTTAAATAAATATCCTTGTGACTCTTCTTTCACTGAGTCTCAAAAGAGAAAATGGTTTATATAATTGCCTGAGGCCCTTTAAATTTCATGTTAAATGGATTTTATTTTTCAGTTATGAGACCACTTATGATATGATTGACTAAAAATGAGTTTCCAGGAGTGCCTGGGTGGCTCAGTCAGTTAAGTGTCTGACTTTGGCTCAGGTCACTATCTCAGTTTGTGGGTTCAAGCCCCATACTTGGTTTGTGCTGACAATGTGGAGCCTGCTTCAGATTTTCTGTCTCCCTGTTTCTTTGCCCCTACCCCACTCATGTGCGCGCGCACACACACTCTCTCAAAAATAAACATTAAAAAATAAATAAAATCTTTTTAAAAACGAGTTTTGAGTAGGACTGTCTAGTTTTGAAACCAGATTCTACCATGATTTAACTCTGCACTGGAGGCAGTCTAGTAGACTTCTCTATGTTTCTGTTTCCATATCTCTACCTTCATACATTTGTTCTATGGATTAGGACATCTTAGTCCGTATAAATTACTTAATATGGTACACTATATACAGCTGTTGTGAAATAAATGCATGGCTTTAATTATGGATGCTTTTGAAGTTAGAATTAGGATACAAGCATATTACTACCAGGCATTATAAATTTTTTCTGGGTTAATAAAATATTTCTTTAAGTTATTTGAGTTCGGAACACCTCTTCCTATATTTGTTCTTCCAGTTGGAGAATATATAAATAATGCTATGGTAAAAAATTAATGCTTATATATTATGTAAGTTTTGGTTAAAAATTTAATGTGTATTTATTCTCTCATACCTTCATTCAATATACATTTATCATTAAATGTGTTATCCAGGTCATTAGCACAGGTAAATCAGATGTGATCTATATGGAAGAAGCAGTTGCATAAAGAAAAAATGGAAGGGGAAGCTAATGTGATATATGCTGTGAAAAGTTTAGAAGGGTTATAGGAAAAAAAAAGAGAAATGGCCAATGTTCCTTAAAGAAACTCCTAACTAAATTCTAAAATCTGAATAGCAGTCAGGCTAGCAAAATTGTATATGTTTGCATACAGAATAGAAGAAAGAGATGCATTGAGCAGTTTATTTTCTGGAAAAAATGCAAGCAATTCAGAGCATCTTGAAAAAAATATTACATAATATATGGAGATATATCTGTTTTCAAATTTAGAAAGCTAATTGTCATAATTTTCAGAAGTGAGATGTATAAATAAATACCAATAAGTGAATGATGAAAAATATCATTCATTTCTCATGAGATTTCATGAAAGATTAAATTGGGAATAAGTACTGATATAAAAGAGAGATCGTATTTCAGAATTATTTAGTAGATAATCACTAGGATTGGTGATGGAGTAGGCATACAGTGGAGCCCAACATCAGAAGCAATGATTATATTTCTGGAATGGACAAGTAAGTGAGTGTTGCATCCTTTACTGAATTAAGAATACTTTCAAGAAAAGAGCTTTCTAAAAAGCTTTATATTGATGTAATTCAAAGTGTACAGAATTGTGCAAGAATAGTCCAGATTCAGAAATTGTCTCTATTTTCCACATTTTGCTTTATTATTTGGTAGCTAGATAGGTGATAGATGATAGATAGATAGATAGATAGATAGATAATAGATAGATGAATAGATAGATACATAGATAATCTTTTTCTGCACTATTTATGAGTACTTTGAAGACATGGTTGCTCCTAAGTAATTCTGTTTCTTGACCAAGAACATAGATATTCTATTGCATTAACTATACTATAACCAAGATCAGAGCACCTAATATTGCAATAAAACTATCACCAAATGTACTTGCCATATTCAAATGTAGACAATAATCCAAAGAATGACTTCTCCTAGGTCTATTTTTTATTCCCCAGAATCCAATCCAGAATCTCACACTGCATTTCATATTGATGTCTCTTCAGAATCCTTTGATGTACAACAGGTCATTAGCAGATCTTTTCCTTCTTTCTGATTGTTTTATTTCATATCTGAGCACTTACTTAGCTAACATTTTAAAAATCATTTATTGAATTCTAACATACGTACAAAAATCATATGTTGTCCGCTTAAATAACTGTCACAAGGTAGATGTAAATCAGTAAGCGCCCCATTGAGGAGTACCACATTACTTGCATCCTAGAATGAACCACCTTTCCCCTGTGCTCCTTAACACTCTCCATCGCAGTCATCACTTCTTCAAGGGAAATGACTATCCTAACTTCTTTTCTTACTGTGGCTTAAAAACAAAAATAAAATGTCAACCCGTGTTTGTAGCTTATCTAATTTGTTGGCCTGTCATTTTTGATCAGGGTCTCTTATGATTTTTTGTATTTATGTGATCTCAGTTGTAATGTCTCCTCTTTTACTTATGATTTACTTCTACAGTCTTCTATCGCTCTTCAGGATTAAAGGTTTGTCAACTTTTCTAGTATCTTCCGAATAAACAGCTTCTTATTTTTGTATTTTTTTCCTATTGTTTTTCTATTCTCCACTATGTTTATTTTTGCTGTAATCTTATTTCACTTCTGCTAATTTTGGTTCACTTTGTTCTTCTCCTGCTAGCTAGGCGTAAATTTAGATCATTTATTTGATGTCTTTTATCTTTTCAATGCAGACATTTATTCCTATAAACTTCTGTCTTAGTGCTACTTTTATTGTGTCCCCTAGGCTTTAGTTTGTTGTGTTTTAATTTCATTTGTCTCAAGAGATTTTCTACTTACCATTCTGGTTTCTTCTTTAAGCCATTACCCATCAGTTAGTTGTTCAAGACTGTGTTATTTAATTTATACATATTTATGAATATTCTGGTTGGCCTTCTGCTATTGATCTCTACTTTCATTATATGGTAATCAGAAAAGATACACTCATTATTATTGAATCTTCTTTAATATTTAAGACTTTCTCTGTGATCATACATGTAATCTATCCTGGAAAATGTTTCTTGTGTGCTAAGGGAAAATGTGTATTGATGCCATTGGGGGAAATAGTCTGTATGTGCATGTTAGGTCTATTTTGTCAATAGTGTTCAAGTCCTCAGTCGCTAATTGATCTTCTGTATGGATGCTCTCATACTACTTTCATGTTGCTGTCTTTTTTCCCCTTAAGCTGTATTAACATTTGCTTCACCTACTTGGGTGCTCTGGTATTGAAAAAGAGACATAGCCAGGAGCACATAGCTACGTGCTGGTTTGACTATTGAAGAATATTGACGTGTGACATGGTCCTTGGATGTTACCAGGAATCAAGATTTGTCTTTCTCACGTTTTATTTCTATGTAAGTCTAAGTGTTGCCAGACAGGAATTTCTAGGCTTAAACAGAACAAAAACAAAAGAAAAATGAAAACAATTTGAAATCTCAGCCCAAGAGAACTTTGTTCTATATGTGAGTGGCAAACCAAAGTTCCCAGGTATTTCATGAGTTTTTAAATGCCTCCTGCAGTTGTGAGCATCTGAGATTTAGACATTTTTTTAAAGTTTTACTTATTTATTTATTTATTTATTTATTTATTTATTTATTTATTTATTTTGAGAGAGAGAGAGAGAGCACATGCACAAGCTGGGTAGCGGTAGAGAGACAATCCCCAATGGGCTCTGCACTGAAAGCACAGAACTAATGCCCGCTTGAACTCACAAACCTTAAGATCATGGCCTGAGCCAAAATCAAGAGTTGAACACTCAACCAACTGAGCCATGCAGACGCTCCAAAGTTTGAATACAGACCTCTGTAGAAGATTTGACTTTTACCACATTCATGTTGTTACTTTGAATCAACCTAAAATATCTGTAACAGGAGCCACTAATGATTAAGGTTTTTTAGGAAGAAACATTTTCAGGACATGGTCACGAATTTGTTTGGTTTTCACACCATAGACAATGGGGTTGAGAAAAGGTGGGACTAACAGGTAAAGGTTTGATAGGAGGATATGAACATATGGTGGTATGTGAGAACCAAACCGATGTGTGAAGAAAGAGAAGAAAGCAAGGAGGTAGAACTGGAGGAAGACACAGATGTGGGCAATGCAGGTATTAAAGGCCTTGAATCGTGCCTCCTTCTGGGGCAATTGAAACACAGTGAGAAAGATTTGAACATAAGACAAGGTGATGAAGATTATGTCAAAACCTAAGATACTGAAGGCAACAAACAGACCATATATCTTGTTGATCCGGACGTCTTCAATAGCTAGCTTCACAACGGCCATGTGCTCACAGTAAGAGTGAGAGATGACCGTAGTTCGGTAGAGTTTCAGACGACATTTGATGAGCATAATGGATGGTACTGTAAGAATGGCAGCCCGGAGTGTCACCCCAATTCCAATGCGAGTCAAGAGTTGCTGGGAGAAGATGGTGGTGTGTCTCAAGGGGTCACAGATGGCCACATAGCGATCTAGGGCCATTGCCAGTAGGATGCCTGATTCGATTGCCTGGAACGAATGGATAAGCCACATTTGTAGCAGGCAGGCTGCAAAGGAAATCTCTGGCAAATGAAACCAGAAGATGCCTAACATTTTGGGAAGAATACAGGTGCTAAGTGCAATGTCTGTGGCCCCCAGCATGGCCAAAAATATGTACATGGGCTTATGGAGGCTGCGTTCATATCTGATGATACCCAAGATTAGGGAATTCCCAATCACGGCGATGACATACATGACACAGAATGGGATCCCAATCCAACACTGCACTGACTGTAGTCCAGGAATCCCAATGAGTGTTAGTACAGAGGGCATAAAGACTGAGCCATTGAGGAGGAGCATGATGATTTGGTCAGCAGAATCAAGTAGTGGTTTTGCTGTTTCATCTTCTATACCCTGTCAAGACGACATGAATTAAAAATGAGAAGCAATTACGTTTGTTTTAGCAAAGTATATTTAGTTAGATAAAACATACAGGATCTTTTCTTTCCTTTAGTATTGAAATACTGTTACATCAAACATTTTCTAAGCTTACTTGCATACCATGTTGATTTGATACATTCACATATTGCAATATGAGTGCCATTGTAGTGTTAGCTAATACTCTAAAATGCCACATAATTATGTTTTCTTTTCTGTGATGGGAATAATTGAAGATCTGGTCTTTTAACAAGTTTGATGTTTTCATATAATATTTTTATTTATACTTATTATACTGTATATTAGATTGCTAGGAAGACTTATTTATCTACTAAAAAACTATGTCCTCTATTTCCTCAGCCTCAGCCCCTAGTACCCACAATTATATCTGTTTTTATCAAGTTTATCTGTTTTTGTTTTTATGAGTTTGGCTTTTTGTCCTTGTTGCAGGGGAGTTGACACACAATATTACTTTAGTTTCAAAAATGCAACATAGTAATTCAACAAGTCTGTACACTATGCTGTGCTCACTACTAGTATAGCTATGGCATGTCACTGTACATGTTATTACAAACCATTGACTATATTCCCCATGCTGTACCTTTTATCCACATAGCTTATTCATCCCATCATTGCAAGCCTCTGTCTCCCACTCCTCTTCACCAATTCGGCCACCCTGCAATCCCTGCCCCTCTGGCAACCATCAGTTTATTCTGTATTTTTGGATCTGTTTCTATTTTTATTTGTACATTTGTTTTGTTTTGTTTTGTTTTAGATTCCATATATGTTAAACCATATGGAGTTGGCTTTTTTTTTTTAAGATTCCACTTACATATAAGTGATAACATGCAGTATTTTTCTTTTTCTCTTTAACTAACCTGACCACAATGTACTCAAAGGCCATTATTACTGTTGCAAATGAAAGAATTTCCTTCTTTCTCATGGCTAAATAAACAATCAGAAACATGTAAATCAAAGCCACAGTGAGCTATCACTTCGCTCCTGTTAGAAGACTTGAAATCAAGAAGTCAAGAGATAATAAGGATTGGGGGATTTGGTGGAAAGGGTAACACTGCCCATTGATGGGGGGAATGTACACACTATGGAAAGAAATATGAAGGTTCAACAAAAAGTTTGAAAAAATGATCTACATATAATCCAGCAATTCGACTTCTGGGCATATATTCAAAGGAGAGGAAAACAGAATATTGAAGAGATATCTGTAATCCCATGTTTACTGCAGCTTTATTCATAACAGCCAAAATAGGGAAACAACCTTAGTCCTCATTTACGTATGAATGGATAAAGATGTGGCATATAAGTGCAATGGACTATTACCCCTATCTTATCGTTTCTTTTCAAGACTCCTTTCAAATTTTCTCTTTTCACAAAGCCATTGTAAGAACAACCATCAAGTTCTATGTTTCTACATGCCTTAATCATTTATAGTGAGAAAAATTAAATGAATCAGATGGCTGCTCTCTGGTTTCTCCGTATTGTATTTTATTTTATTTTTTAAGTTTATTTATTTATTTTGAGAGAAACCGAGACAGTGAGAGTGGGGGAGGGGCAGAAAAAGAGGGAGACAGAGAATTCCAAGCAGGCTTCCTGTTGCCGACACAGAGCCCTACATGGGGCTTGAACTCATGAAACTGTGAGATCATAACCTGAGCTGAAACCAAGAGTCAGACGTTGGACTGACTGAGTCACCCAGGCATCCCTATTCCTAAGTACTGAGAATAACGTAGACCATCTATATACTTAGACAATTTCTAATCAGGTAGGATTGCCTAGAACACACCTCAGGTCAATTACAGGAGTATATATTGCCTCATTTTCTCCAAATTTATTCAACTCCAAGAGAGGCTTTCCTTTTAGGTATCCTTTGTTCACAAATTCTTCCTTTCAACAAACATACAGTATGCCAAACTTAGATCTTTCTCATCTTCACAAATAACATTATGACCCACAAATCAGAAGTTTTGTATTCTAATAATTTTCTTCAGTAAATACTCAATGCTTGACTATTTACTATGTTCCAAGGATTTCTTGAAACAATTGGAGAATAAGTAAAATACATCTATTCAATTTTTTGAAGCATCTAAATTATGCTAAGTCTTGAAATTCAAAGTTGCTATTCACCATTTGTTAAATAAGTACTACAGCATTCATCCTCATAAAATCTTTAGACATTTTAGGATATTTTATCTTCCTTAAATTTTATACCCACATTATTAACCTATATTATATTAATGAAAAACTAAGACTTATTGTTACAGGTAAATCTGCTTGGATCCAAATTCCATGACATACAGACCTAGGAAGAACAAAAAATAATTTGTGTCTTCTGAGATTTTATAATTAAACGTCAGTAAGGATTTGGGATATACAACAGTGTGAAACTACATGAGGCTGGGTGGTACAAATATATAAAACAAATTTTAATCAGTAGTGTCTGTTTAGAATCTTATGGAAAAAACTCTAATATTCCTTTTTCATTTTTACCAAAAAAGTATTATACACACATTACATACACGTTACCATCTGGTGCACATCTGATACAAAACCACATATCCATGCCATGTCATCCGTATACTGGATAACGCTCTCTGTGACTTGACTCAAAAGTGTGTGCTACTGCCTTTATCTGGAATTTTCATTGGGGAGATTTAAATGGCCACGTGGGTCAGAGTTGCCCTAGAGAATCTGTAAAAGATGCTGTGCAAACTGAAGCTCATCAGAAATATATATTGTGAATAACCAGAGGAAAGAGTAAAAAAGAGAGGAAAGAGAAATGTAAACAAAGTCGTGGGTAAATAAAATAGGAGATCATGCCTAAGGTCTCAAACACCACACATCTTATAAAGAAAGTAGTTACCTTCCTTCCTGATAGTTTTACATTTCCAACTTCATGAGGCCAACTGGATATTCTTCTAGACCAGGATTTTTCCTTCTCAGCACAACTGGCACTGTGGTGAGATAAATTTTGGGTTCTGCAGTAATTCTCTATATTGCAGGAGGGAGGCTCAGCAGCATCCCTGACTCCTGACCATTAGATTCCAGTTGTTCTCTCTTGTCATGACAATCAAAACCATCTCCTGCATTGCCAAATACCATCTGCATGTGCGGGGTGGGACACATCACACATGGTTGCTAACCATTGTTCTAGAATTTTACCCTGGAAAAAACAGAGTCTTCAACTAAATAAGAATTAATGTTTTATAGCTTTAATAAAAACCGGGCAGAATAAGTCTGGCTATCAAGGGAAATCATTCTTCTGTAGGTATTAGCCAGATAGAGGAGATGGAAGAGGATTCCAAGAGGAAATACTTCAGACAAAATCAAAGCAGCATGAAACGTACAGTGGGGTTGCAGTTCAATAAGCAATTTTCACATAT
Source organism: Herpailurus yagouaroundi (assembly GCF_014898765.1). NCBI lineage: Eukaryota > Metazoa > Chordata > Mammalia > Carnivora > Felidae > Herpailurus > Herpailurus yagouaroundi. Next base: position 664 of record NW_024422479.1, on the reverse strand, counting down.
GAATGATCTCATAAGCAGAGATGGTGGTTGTTGAGGCTAAGGAAAGGGGAAGAATAACAAATGTAAAGTTACAGGTTTAAACGAAATAATTTAAGCCTTAGGTAGAATAACAGGTCTTTTGCCTTTAAAACTCTGCTCTGCCGGCAGATGGATGAATGTCTTAAAAGGATGAGAGCTGGCATAGGGAGACGAAGTTAGAAGGACACGTGTGATAGTCCGGATGGGACATGATGAAGTGGCCTGGCCACATCGGAGGAGTCACAAGGGAACAATATCTGTGCTGCTCGCTGACTTGATGGACGCGAATGGTGGGAGGACAGGCTAAGATGTTCTTGGGTTGAGAGTAACAGCACGGGGTGACAAGGACAAGCTGGAAACAGCTGTGTGTGCACACATATGTGCAAGTCTAGAAGATGGGGGAGACATATCATAAGCCCTTGAAATTCATGGGCCAGGAAAACAATCACGGGTCTCATTTACAGCATGAATCGTCAACCATTAATGTTACTGACAACTCCAATTCTGACTCGGGCTGACTCGCGGAACCTAAAAGAATCAAAGGATTTAGGTCTAAACCACACACCCTACAGTCTCAGGAAAGCTTTCCCCCTGCAATGTCACTGACATCCACCCTTTGTTCTCTGCCTCAAACCCCCAGGGATAG
>NW_024422478.1:0-2034 GCF_014898765.1 Herpailurus yagouaroundi | reverse complement strand
AAATCGGATGCTTAACCGACTGAGCCATGCAGGCACCCCAAAATAAAATTATTTTTTAATGTTTATTTATTTTTGCAAGAGAGAGAGTGTGTGTGCAAGTGGGGGAGAGGCAGAAAGAGAGGGAGAGGAGAGAGAATCACAAGCAGGCCGTATGCTGTTATCACAGAGCCCGATGTGGGGCTCAGTATCACAAACTGTGAGATCATGACCTGAACCAAAATCAGGAGTTGGACATTTAACCAACTGAGCCACCCAGGCACCCCTAAAATAAAGTTAATTTATACTGATAGAAATCTTATGTCCTCATCAAATTTACTTACTAGTTTCAGGAGTTGTTGTAGTATGGGAGCCCAACCTCCTGTCAGTTCCCACCCCAAGTGAGTAACTGATGATCAGCTCCATTCTGTTCCTCATCCATGAACCTGTCCCTCTATCTTCCTCTCCTAACTGGGCGGCTTTAGTGTGGCTCTAGGTTTGAAGGGTGGGGTACATCATTAGTAAAACTGTCCTTTTGGGAATCATGTTCCCATTTGTATTACAAATATTTTCATCTAAAGAGGGGCTTCGAAGCCCAGTCTTATTTGTAAAAATAAAAGTACAGAGAAAAGATACTGTGTAGAAACCTGAGCAGGCAATGTATTGAAAAACATTTAAAAGTAAATACATCAACTTTATTAGAATATCTGCTCCATTACTATAGAGAGCTTTCTGTGTGTTGGTCTCTGACATTACTCTAGTATCTTTTTTAAAAAAAATATTTTTATTTATTTTTGAGAGAAAGATGGAGGAGCAGAGAGAGGGGGTGACAGAGTTTCTGAAGGAGGCTCTGCACTGACAACAGAGAGCCTGATGGAGGACTTGAACTCACAAACCATGAGATCATGACCTGAGTTGAAATTGGACACTTAACCGACTGAGCCACCCAGGCACCCCTCTAGTATCTTTAGCAGTGCCTCCCATGTAATAAATGCTTGATAAATACTATTGGGATGAGTGAATGAAGAAATTGGCATTTGGAAGGGTCAGGGAAAGCAGACCCACTTTTCAGTGAAAGCACTGGGGCCCTGTTTCTCCATGGAAGCAACTGACAGGAACTCAGGAATACCCTCTTATGTGGTCATAAAGTCTGTAATTCGCCGCAGTTTTCACCAAACACATCATCTTATCAAGGGCGTGCTTTACTCATCTAAGTTACCTGCCTGTCCCTTGAATGCATGAGGATCTGAAGTTTGTTTATCAATAGAAAAATGAGAAATGGCTGAGGTCCTGTTGCAAATCGAGTCAAAGTCAGTGTGCATTTGATTAGCTGCATGGATGACACTAGTGTCATCGAGTGCAAGTCTGCATACAAACTTGCATACTGTGCCAAACAACATGTTGCACAGCTACAGTGACTGGTGTGATTCATGAAACGTGTATTGTGTTCTTTTCACTTTTACGTACTTAACAGTCCTCCAAATTTCTGGTTTTCATGTTGTTATTTTCCTAGGACAGGTTCATAGTTAGGTGATTTGCTTAGGAAATAAGGAAGCATGTAAGAAAGAATCAGGGAGTGAATAATGGAACCTGACTTTTACTGAGAGGTGTCAGGACCATGTTGTGTATCCTGCAGGTGGGTGTAGGTCAAATACACTTGCCTACGAGCTGAAGACAAAATCTGGAAGGAGCATCAGTCACACTGAAATGTTAATGCAGGGAAGTATAACTTTATTTTGGTACAGAAATATATAAGGTTACAGAGAAGGCCCAGAAAAGGGAAGTTATGAGAATGTCACAAATTGTCAAACTGAAGGATAAAATCTGTTATTGCGTAAGTGCTCTGGGCCATATCCATCTTCTTCAACAGCATGACGTGGTTCTTCAGTAGAATCAAGGCCCAATTCAGTTGAGCAACATCATTTCCACTTCATGTGTCCTAGCAGCAGAAAAGGAGGGGCTACATCTGTGGGGCAGAGGTAGGCGGAGATGGTGGTCACAGAGAAGGGGGTTCAGCAGCAAGAGGAGGCACAGCACATGGGGCGGGGGCAGGTGGAG
>NW_024422477.1:0-3870 GCF_014898765.1 Herpailurus yagouaroundi | reverse complement strand
AGCTGGAGCCACAGCCCTGGTCAGAGCAGACGGAGCCACAACAGGAGCTGACCATGGTGTCAGAGGAAGGATTGGGGTTTCACCAGTAGGTATGAGTGGGTTTCCACAAGGGTGGTTTCTTGAGTTTGAATGTCTCCTTACCTCTGTCCCCTTTTATACCCTGCTGAGTAGCTGACATTACCATGAGCAACACTCTTGTTTTTCCTACCAGGAAATCAATTAGTAAGTTAATAATTATGTTTATCAGGTTAAATATGCTGATATCTAAGAAAAGCATCATTTCTCTTTTTCTGCAGTCTTGTGATTCATTGAATCTTGTTAAGCCACATGAAACCACTTTTGCATTTTTTTCCTAATGTGTCTTCGAAGTTGGAACTTTCATAATGATACTCTGTTACTGAGTTTTTCAGTGTCCTGTTTTCATGTGCGACTCCACAGTCATATTTTGTTTTATTATTTTAATTCCAGTATAGTTAACATATTAGTTTCAGTTGTACAATATAGTGATTTAGCAGTTCTGTGCATCACCCAGCGCTCATCACAAGTGCACTCTTAATCGCCATGGCCTGTTTCACCCAATGATGAGTTTTTCCTCCTATTTCCTTACCAGTACTCCACCTGACAGTGGCATGCATTTTTTCCACTTTGACAAAAAGAAAAAAAAAAGATGGGGTGGGGAGGGGAGAGACTTGACGTTGTGATAGCTATCTTCAAAATGTGCTCATGGATTTAATTCTTTTTTTCCCATGTCTTATTTTGAGGATGGCTATCACAATGCCAAGTCTGTCTCTCTGTCCTGTCTTTCTCTCTCTCTCTCTCTCTCTCTCTCTCTCTCTCTCTGGTCGAAGTGGGAAAATGCATGCCATTGTCAGGTGGAGTACTGATAAGGAAATAGGAGGAAAGACTCATCACTGAGGATGCTTATGTACAATGGATGGGGAGGGCTGGACTGTGTTTCCTGGTTGGTTGGAGAGTCCGGGTGTCACAGAAGACATTCCAATCTCATGTGATGATTCTACCTCAAGACTAAGCTTTCACCCTTTCCTTTTTGATGAAAGAACCATTTTCAGAAATGAATTTTTTCCTTCAGGAATCTTCTCCACATATGCTAAAAGTGAGGGGGTTTGAGCTATCTTTTGATTGGCCAACATATGCAATGGATTCTGCATTACATTGGAGTTTTTATTTAAAGCATCTTTTTCTTGTGCTCTTTCGATAATTCAAATTCAAGTCTTTCTGCTTAAAGAGGATATAAACAGATAAGACTTGTTTGTCCTGCAGGCATTTAAATACGCTATATTGAAAGGCAAGATTTTGGCACATACTCAAAGCATCAAAGAAATTAGTGTCCAAAACAATCATTATGTATTTAGGATTCACGTACTTACAGTGAAAAATGAGATACTACAGGGAGATACTATTTGTGAGTGTTTGCTGTGTGCCAGATGGTCTGCTGAATGCTTTGTAATTACTATGTTGATTTTTCTTCTCCAGGAACCCACGAGGCACTCATCATTCTCTAAGAGTTCACATAGACTTGTGTTAAGGTTATTAAGTTACAGTGTAAACAATACTAATTCCATACCTTTGATTGTGCTGTTACACCTCCTTAGAAGTTCATTCTCCCCTATCAACTCAGCAATTTCTTGTTCTCGAAGTTCCAGCCCAGATGGCTCCTCCTCTCTTATGTTTGCTTTGACATTTTTTTTTAAACTTCATCTGCTCCTCCTTTATGCTTGCTATCACATTGTGGAACCCTCAAACTTCGCACATCTACTGTAACCTGAATGTGATTCTCTGTCTCCAGCTGGATGGTAAACACCTGAGGTGGACACTTGAACCGTAGGTTTCTTTTCATCATGCATGGAACAGACCACATCATCAGTGGCTTAAAAAAAACATCTCTAGGAATCACTTTTTAAATTTAAATGTTTTGCAGTTCTGTGAAGTATTTATGGTACCAAAATAAATTCTACAAAGTGAGGCATGTTTAAGGAAGTCCTGCTATTTATTTCTATTCCTTCCCCCCCCACCTTAGAGAATCATTTTTATAATCTAAGGTTTTCCCTCTCATTGCTATTTTAAATGCAAGTGTGTTTGCATTTGCATAGTTGTAACTCCTTTGTTTCTTTTTTTTCTTTTTTTAATGTTTGTTTATTTTTGAGACAGAGGGAGACAGAGCATGAACGGGGAAGGGGGCAGAGAGAGAGGGAGACACAGAATCTGAAGTAGGCTCCAGGCTCTGAGCTGTCAGCACAGAGTCTGATGCGGGGCTCGAACCCACGAACCGTGAGATCATGACCTGAGCCAAAGTTGGACGCTTATTAACCAACTGAGCCACCCAGGCGCCCCGAATCTCCTTTGTTTCTTAAACGATTGTACACTGATAGGCTTAGCTCCAACTTGCTTTTGCTTCACTTAACAATTTATCTCAGATTATTTCAGACTAGTAGGTACGTTCTGATGGTCTTCATTTCATTTTCAGCCACAAAGTATCCCATTCTGTTGCCATAATAAGATTTATTTAGCCAGTCCCTTATTGATGGGCATGTGGGTTGTTTTCAGGCTTTCACTATTAAAATAATACTGTACACTTGAAAACAGGAAGTGTCTTTTTTATCTTGGGGGTTGTGAATTTGATGCATATCTGTAAGATCTACCTTATTAATTACCTATAATTATTTTCACATTCTGATTGATTTTTCTTCACGTGTTCTCTCTTTAAGTACACAGTGTGTTAGTCTTTGATGATTGGACTGTGTCTTTTTTACTCTGGCATTGCCTTCTGTTTCTGAAATTTAGCTTTGTAGTTATATTTTCATTGTAGCCTTTACCATAGTAAAGTTATCCCACTTTGTCTCCTCTAATGCTTTTTGGTATAAATCAAATTTGTTTGGTATTAAAATTGCAGCTTTTATGTCTTCATTTTTCAAAATTGCTTTAGAAATTCTAGGTTCTTTATGTTGCCACATAAATTTTAAAAATCAGCTTCTAAGCATCTATTAAAAAGTCTCCTGAAATTTTGATTGGTATTGCATTGAAATTTTGGATCGACTGCAGGAGAATCAACACTTTTTCCCCTTTTCAGCTGTGCTTAATATATATTTAATTCATCCATTGACTTAATTTCAATGATGCTGTCTTTCATTTATTTTTTATAATTAAAAAATTCATTTTATTCAATTATTTACTTAAATTCAAGTTTAATAACATACAGTGTAGGATTGGTTTCAGGAGGAGAACCCAGTGATTCATCACTTACATGTAACATCCAGTGCTCATCACAACAAGTGCCCTCCCAACAGATGCCCATGACCCATTTAGCCCATCCCCCAACCTACCTCCTCTCCAACAACCCTGTTTGTTCTCTGTTTTTAGTAACAAAAACATGGAAGAGCTCTTCCCACAGCTGCATAACTTTACAAAGAGAAATTAGAGAAGGTCTAGATAAATGGAGATACATGTCACGTCCCTGGATTGGAAGGAGGAACCTCCTTCCAGAACTCTTCCATATTTTTGTTACTTTTTTGTCTCAGCATCTTATGTTGTTGATACTTTTGAAAACTGAATTGTTCTTATTTAATTTTAATTCCATAATCATTGATAGTATATAAAATACAATTAATAAGAAATAAAATTACTATCTTTTTTTAATGTTTAGTTTTTGAGAGAGAGAGAGAGAGAGACAGAGTGTGAGTGGGGGAGGGGCAGAGAGAGAGAGAGGGAGACACAGAATCCAAAGCAGGCTCCAAGCTCCAAGCTGTCAGCACAGAGCCTGATGCGGGGCTTGAACTCACGAACTGTGAGATCATGAGCTGAGCCAAAATCGGATGCTTAACCGACTGAGCCATGCAGGCACCCCAAAATAAA
>NW_024422476.1:0-5973 GCF_014898765.1 Herpailurus yagouaroundi | reverse complement strand
AGCTGGAGCCACAGCCCTGGTCAGAGCAGACGGAGCCACAACAGGAGTTGACCATGGTGTCAGAGGGTGGAGGTTCTGGGTGGGTTTCCAAGAGAGAGAGGATCTCGAGTTTGGGAGTCTCCTTGCCACATGGCCCCTTTTATACCCCCCTGAGGTACTTCTGTGGTTAGGAAAAGACTGTTTCCTTCTTATTGTTTATATGACTGCAAATGCAATTAGTAAATTAGATCATTATATTTTTCTAGGAAAAACTCCCAATATGTAGAAAATAGCTCTTTCCCTTTTCTCAAGTTCCTGAGTTCTCATGTGAATCACTTCTTATTTCTTCCTTTGTTTGCACTGTCACAAGACTTTAATCTCTGGGTATCATGTGACACAGGTGGGTCCCTATGTCTTCTCTGTTACTCACCTTGACATGATTGTGGGAGAGCTTCTGAAGGAGTATGATCTCTAGTGGAAAATTAATGTTTCAGTAGATGGAATGCTGGTAGCAAAAAAAGGGAAGTGAGCTTCTCTTTGAGTGTAAGAAATGAGGAAGCTTTTGATTTGTCGTGTTTATTGTGGGTGGTCATCGGGTTAACGAAATTCCTACAGGATTCCAGGCTGTGTTCTCATCACTCTGATGTTCTGTGAAACAGTTAGCAGCAACTCCAGGCTTTTAAATAGCAAAGAGTCATGTGAGGTTGATCAGAGTTGATCAGAAATGTCCTCTGGGCTGATAGTTTTTGATCTGTTGACAGCATAGCCCGCCATTTTCCCCAAGGGGCTCGAAACCTTTTCCCCAAGTCTTCCCACTGGTTGAATGAGTCCTCTGGTCATGCCCATCGAGCTGAGCCATGGGTTGCCGCTCTGTATCCACCCCTCTCCCCATATGAGCTGTGGCAAGACCAACATTGGTAAGACGTGAAAAGGAAACAGTCTTTGGAAGGAGTGCAGGAGAAGTTGAAATGTTGCTTAGCATTGTCTTGGATAGGGAAGAAGTGGAGAGTTAAAAATCAAAGAAAAGCGGCGCCTGGGTTAAGCGGCCGACTTTGGCTCAGGTCATGATCTCGCGGTCCGTGAGTTCAAGCCCCGCGTCGGGCTCTGTGCTGACTGCTCAGAGCCTGGAGCCTGTTTCAGATTCTGTGTCTCCCTCTTTCTCTGACCCTCCCCTGTTCATGCTCTCTCTCTGTCTCAAAAATAAATAAACGTTAAAAAAAATTAAAAAAAAATAAAAGAAAAAACAAAATAGTCTCTGCAGAAAGGTTTTTATATTTTGCATCTTTTATATTTTAATGTTTATTTATTTTTGAGACAGAGAGACAGAGCATGAACGGGGGAGGGTCAGAGAGAGGGAGACACAGAATTTGAAACAGGCTCCAGGCTCTGAGCTGTCAGCACAGAGCCCGACGCGGGGCTCGAACTCATGGACTGCGAGATCATGACCTGAGCTGAAGTCGGACGCTTAACCGACTGAGCCACCCAGGCGCCCCTACATCTTTTATATTTTAAAATTTCATTTAAACATTTCGAGTATCTCTTTTTTTTTTCCCACGTGTATTCCTCCCACCTTTCTTCTCAGTTTACAGGTTCCCTCCTTGAAGGCAGCCAGAGTTTCCAGCTTTTTTTGTTGCTTAACACGTAAGAAACAAATAAGAAGACTTACCCATTTCTTTCATTTATACAAATGGTAGCCTGTCAGTCATGGTCATCCTCCTTGGCGATTTTCACATGAAGCATTCAGATAACGTATACACCGCTTGCCATTCTTTTTCTTTTACAGTAGCATCGTATTCTGATTATGAAGGTACTGTAATGTATTGAGTCAGTCTCCCACTGTTGGATATTTACTTTGCTTTTAGTCTTTTGAGATTACTTACAATGCTACAACGAATAAGCCTGATCATACATGATTTCACATGTGTGAGTGTTTTCTATAGAATAAACTCTTCTGGAAATAGAATAGCTGGATCAGAGTATACATTTGTTTATAATGTTTGTTAGATAATGACAACTTCAACTTCCTTAGGGATTATACCAGTGTACCCATCTACCAGCAATGTGTGAATGTTTGGCTTTCCCTATTTTTATTAATGCAGTGATACACAGGACCTACAAGTACATAGATACATGTACAGAGATGTGTAGTTATGCATGTAGACACCTATCTATCTATCTATCTATCTATCTATCTATCTATCTATCTATCTTATCTGTCATCAATCTTGGTCAATATGAGATACGTAGGTGATTTTTTTTTCTTTCTCAAATTTTTTTTTAAATTCTAGTTAGTTAACATATAATGTAATATTGGTTTCAGGAGTAGAATTTATTGATTCATCACTTATATGTGACGCCCAGTGCTCATCGCAACAAGTGCCCTCCTTAATACCCATCACTTATTCAGCCCATCCTCCACCCAGCCCCCTCTATATGTGATTTTAATTTGCACTTTTCTTATTGTAAGTGAGACTGAGCAGCTCTTCAGATGTTTAAGGCTATTGGTATTGCCTTTTCTGTAAGGAAAAATTACAGAAATTATATAGAAAAAATTATAGAAATTTTCTATATTGTCTGTAATTCATGTTTTTCTACTGGGTTTAGCCTTTATACATTGATTTTTACAGGAACTCTTTGTATATTATAAAAATTAGCCTTTGTATGTGATGTGAATTTCAAATATTTTTCCTAGTTTGTCTTTTTTCTTTGACTTTGCTTATGTGGTTTTTGCCATACATTTATTTCTAAATTTTTTTTTCAATGTTTATTTATTTTTGGGACAGAGAGAGACAGAGCATGAACGGGGGAGGGGCAGAGAGAGAGGGAGACACAGAATTGGAAACAGGCTCCAGGCTCTGAGCCATCAGCCCAGAGCCCGACGCGGGGCTCGAACTCCGGGACCGCGAGATCGTGACCTGGCTGAAGTCGGACGCTTAACCGACTGCGCCACCCAGGCGCCCCCATTTATTTCTGATATAGTCAAATTTATTAATCTTTTATGACTTCTGGGTTGGTGTCATACTTTGAAAGTCCTTTCTGATTTTGTAGACATTATCTCATAATTTCTTTTGTCCAGAGTTTCATGTTTTATTTTCAAATATTTACTCTATCAGAAATTTATGCAGCTATAAAATGTGAGGTTTAAATGTTTTAAAATCTGATAATCTTATATGACCATAACCTGCCACACTTACTAAGTAATAATTTTTTCCCCTACTGATTTAAAATGGCAACTTTTCATATACTAAATTTCCTTACATATTTGGGTCTATTCCTAGACTTGCTTTTTCAAACTCACTGATGATTTTTTCATGCATGAATGCCACAGTTATCAATGCAAAGTATTAACTTGATCTTAATAGCTATCAAGTCCAAGCCAACCTCATTAGATTATGGCAATATGCTAGTGAACTCAAACATTTGTGTAGCAAAACAGTAAATACGTACTCGATGCCTTGCCATGAGAATGTAAATTGCACCTGGCAGAACCTTGAAACTGATGTGGAAAAGAATGCATTAGCCAAGTCTGGGATGATATTACCAGTCTTGATAGGCTTGTTTTGCCTCCTGTAAAGTTTGTTTATATTAGTTACAACTGAAGCAATCAGAGGAAGATGCTGTGTAATCACCAAGAGTCTGCTGTTAATCTCCAGGAGCTGTCTTCCCATACACTGGCCAGACAGGTCTGTTAACAGTGTTTGTGAGAATTAAAACTCTCGCTCAGGGGTGCCTGGGTGGCTCAGTTGGTTGAGCGTCTGACTTCAGCTCAGGTCATGATCTTAGGGTTACTGAATTTGAGCCCTGCATTGGGCTCTCTGCTGTCACTGCAGCTTCAGATCCTCTGTCTCCCTCTCTCTCTCTGTCCCTCCCCTGCTTGTGAGCTCTCTCACAAGCAAACAAACAAACCCTCTTGCCTCAGCTGTTTCCTTCATCAGAACAGTCATTTCTTGTTGCTCTTCTGGAATTCTATATTGCTTAGAATTTGCTACCTAGGAGGGCTTGAGCAATTCCAGTGGTACGTATTTAACGTGGCCAAATAAAACTGGATGGAGGGCAGACTTAGTCCATGCTCCATTCATTTAAGATCATCCCAACTCTGTGTTCAGGTAAAGTCAGTGGGACCACAGAATAACCCCTCAGTAACACTTTCCCATTCACAACTGTTTCTATCTTGAGTTTTTCTACCACAATATCTCTGGTATCACTTTTCGTTCTCTAGGAGCATTGTAACTCTCCCTGATGGAAATCACTGTCCACTGAGTGCCTGTATGAGTAATCCTAAGAAGTTTGGCATGCTGCCCTTTGACTCCTTCACCCAAATTCTCACATAGTTCTTAAGATAAAGGGCACCTGCTCCTTGCTGTTATGAGCCCTGGGTACTGAACTTTTCCTTGTTACTTCCCCTGAGCTCTATCCACACTTTTGTAAATAGTCTTTTTATTACACAGATTTAAATGCTGTCTTGTTTCTGCTGTGACCCAGTTCTTGTTATAAAAATGGGAAATTATAAGTCTCATATACTTTAATGCTGAAAAAAGCAGTATAAAACATTCTTTGATTTAGCTCTAGCTAATAAAGTGTAATGTTGAAACCAGAGCCTGAATCCTATAATTAGTAGTTATCAAAGAGGAATATATAGGAGGATAAAAGATTGGTTAACTCTACTGTGTGAATAGACAGGGCTGTATTCTATAGAAACATTTCAAAGTAAGTTGAAAAAGTGAAGCTGAAAATATCTATAGGACATTTCTGTAATATACTAAGAACAAAATACCCAACGTGTGTTGGGGTGAACCCCATTTGATATCAACTCCTATCTGGTTTGTCTCTTATACCTTATAACTTTTTTTTTAATTTTAGAAATTATAATTAACCCTTAATTATACTTGTGAAGGTTTTGGGAAATATAACACAGCTACTAGATAAAACTGGTGTATGTAAATTTGAATTCAAAATATTTTTACTATACTCCAGATTGTGAACCAAAAGTTATGGACCCTTATATCTGCATAAACAGACATTTTTGTGTATATTGTGACACATTATCTCAGCTAAGGAGGATGATTCTTACCTGAGTCTGGGTGCTGGGGAAAATAGCCTCTGCATATTCTCTTAAGTAAAACCAGGCAAGGTGATAAAAGCCCAAAGTGGAAAAAAAAAATCATCAAGGAGATGAGAAACTTCAATAACATGAGAATTTTCATGAGACTGAAGAAAATACGGAGTTTCAGTCTAGAAATACTAAAATGTGAGCAACTATTAGTGAAAAATTTTAAATTTTTTATGGAAAAGTTGCCATGGACTTCATAATTTTCTAGAAATCTGGATTTAGAAGGTATACTTCATTTTCCAAAATAGAGTTTTTATGCTTAGAGTGGAAAGGAGGAAGGAAGGAAGAGGAGGGAAAGAGGGAGGAGAAAGTACTTGAGTTAGGCAGAGCACGCAAAATTTGCACAATCAGTAATGGAACATACTAGAAGTGGAAATATAGTCAAGGGAAATTTAAGTGACTAGGGTTTCAAGAAAAATAACCAAAAAAAAAAAAAAAAGATATTTATTGACAGCTGACATTATGTACCCCACTCTGCTAACTGTAGTGTATACATGGATTATGTCTTTGAACCTTTGAAGAACATTATATATTGTCCTCATTTCTCAGAGAAGGCAAACCGAGGCTCGGAGAGGTTATGCAATGTTGCCCATATCATACAATGAATGCCTACTAGAGTCTTGATTCCAATATAAGTAACTGCTCTTGAACACATTCTCCTGCATTTGAAGCAAGATGGGCTTTGGTGTGAGGTGATAGCTAAGGACATAGACACGTACACGCATGCACACACACATGTACATGCCAAATCATTAACCGATCAGGAGATTTTAGTATTGGGGAAATGGCTGTTTATTAAGAACACATGAAAACAATGCCATGTAAGAGCATCACAATCAGTGTATACGTAGGATGAAGATATTACTGGCCTAAAAATGGATGTA
>NW_024422475.1:0-16605 GCF_014898765.1 Herpailurus yagouaroundi | reverse complement strand
AGCCATACAGAGAAAGACAGATACCATATGGTTTCACTCTTATGTGGTTCCTGAGAAACTTAACAGGAACCCATGGGGGAGGGGAAGGAAAAAAAAAAAAAAAGAGGTTAGAGTGGGAGAGAGCCAAAGCATAAGAGACTGTTGAGAACTGAGAGCAAACTGAGGGTTGATGGGGGGTGGGAGGGAGGAGAGGGTGGGTGATGGGTATTGAGGAGGGCACCTTTTGGGATGAGCACTGGGTGTTGTATGGAAACCAATTTGACAATAAATTTCATATATAAATTAAAAAAAGTAAAAAAAATAAAAAAAAAATAAAAACAACTAAAAAAAAAAAAGAATAGGAATTAAAAACAAAAAAAGAAATATTTAGCCAGAAGCTTAATTCAAAATATCACAAAAAATGGACTGCTTTGGTTTTTGAGACTTCCTTATATTCCCTCGTTTCAGGATAAGAAAATTAGCCGTTTACAAATACACTTCCTTATGATCTATTAGGTGCTAAAATGCTTTTGTATTTGTCTGGGCTATTTTCTAATATTTGAATAAACTGTAATAGTGTTGGTAGGAGGGAGAAATTCTTACTTGAACAGATGTGGTCTAAATTCTGTGGTTTTATAATCTAAAGTATAATATGAAGTAATGCAGAAAAATAGTTTAGAATTGTTTTATTGACAATTAACTTATATATTACTATCCTCATATCCAAAATAGATTGGGAAAACATATGTATAAAATAAATGACATTTATTTTTCAAAGTAGTGCCTGCAATTGCTATTATTATTTCTGGTAATTTCCCCAATACAATAGAAAATCCACTGGAGTATTGTATATTTTAATACTCTTTTCAGGTTTAACTCTTGACTGTTTCTCTCTTTATTAATAAGAGTTTAATCAGGTTTGCTGTTTTTTTATTTACATTTTTCTCTTACATGTATCAATGAGATATAAGCTACTGAGCCCAAATCTGTAGAATTTCTCACTGCTTAAATCCCCTGCTAAAATCATGGTTGTACTGCACTCTGGCCCTTAATTAAATGGCCTCTTCATGGTCTCTTAAATATTCTCAAAACTAGGAGTTTCACTCCAATGCAAGAAAACTTAGCATTGGTATTTAAAAGTGTCAATGAAGAGTCTGCATTTTTTTTTTTCCATTAAGTTTTTCTCTATTCTGGTCTTTCACCTGATTTTATCTTTTTTAACTGTTTGTTTATTTTGAGAGAGACAGAGAGAGTGAGGGGGAGGGACAGAGAAAGAGGGGGAGAGAGAGAATCCCAAGCAGGTTCCATGCTCAGCACAGGGCCTAACATGGGGGCTCTATCCCATGACTGCATCCCAGGACTGAGAGCACAGCCTGAGCCAAAATCAAGAGTCAGACGCTCAACCGAATGAGCCACCCAGGTGTCCCCTACCTGATTTATTTCAAACATACACTGCTTTCGCTTACTTTAACAATTCCTTTTTTTCTGATTTTATATATATATATATATTTTCCACAGGGATTATGTTTCCACTTGTACCTTAAATTTTATAGGTGAGAACAATGGTAAATTATTTTAAAGTCTACATTTTTGCCTCAATTTAAATGTGAGAAATTTCTCAGTTAAATATTAGGATTCAATCAGTTTTCTCTGATCTTTCCTCTGTTCTTATAGGTAAATGATTCAGAGTTATTAAGCTTTAATAAACAACACACAAATAAAATCCTTGTAGATCAGAGCTCATTAAAATATACATCTTCTAGGGGCACCTGGGTGGCTCAGTAATTTAAGAGTCTGAATTTGGCTCAGGTCATGATCTCACAGTTTAAGAGTTTGAGTCCTGCATTGGGCTCTGTGCTGACAGCTCAGAGCCTGGAACCTGTTTCAGATTCTGTGTCTCCCTCTTTCTCTGCCCCTCCCCTGATCGTGCTCTGTCTCTCTCTTTCTCAACAATAAATAAAAACATTAAAAAAATAAAAAATATATACACCTTCTTTTTCAGACAATATTAAGCTAAGAAAAACAAAGTTGCTTTTTCTGGATTTCAAAAATTTTCAGATGTCCTGTGTCCCATTCATTCACCACAAGGGGGCATGTCTATACAGATGCATGGATTCCCTGTGGTAGCATCATTTGATGATTTCATGAAGGTTTTGTTTTATTTTGTTTTGCTTTATTATGCCTTTATGTCTTTTTTTCCTTAGTATGTGCAGTTTTTATCAACTAATCCTAAGACTACTGTGGTTTCTAAGGATGAGTGTGGAGAATGCATTTCACTTTAGAACCAGAAAAAATATTCTAGGTCAAAATCTAGAAACTAAACTTCCTACAGTTTCTTCCATTTCCCATAAGGTATACTGGAGTTCAAATAAAACCTAATCATTTCCAAGTACCCTCAAACCCCATTAGCTTTAGATACATTAAACAATCAATGGCATAATTTGAAAAATACACAACTGTTTCAAGACTGAGATAAAATTGTGCACCTGGTGCAACTAAATGACTTTGCTATCTGAAAAAATTTCTTCATGTTTTTGGGCAAGCTATATATCATAGTTTAGGGTATGTTCACAATATGTTACAGGTCTTCAATAAGTGCCCAGAGAGGGGCATACATTTCTACATCAGTCAGTACTGGAGAGAAATGAAGTACATATTCAGATTAATGTCAGATAAGCTATTAATTTTTGTTTTGTGGTATGTTCTCTTATTGTAATGCCAACAATTCCAACTTCTCATCGCCCTCACCACTTTCCTCCCTTCCTCTCGCATCCCCTTTCCCTCTGTACTGACAAATATTTTACCTGCCTGGGACTTCAGTCAGGCTGGTGGAGGAAATGACTGGATATGTGTCCAGATTGTATTAGAGCAGCTAATCAGGATGGAACCTTTAAATAACTTGTGTCACAATTAGCTGGGTGTTTATTAGGGATCCAGATTTGCAGATCATACCTTGCTACTCCTCCCCCAGACCTACTGAATGCAAATGAATCTCTGAGGCTGGAAACTGGGAATCTGCATTTTAAGTAAGTGCCTTAGGTGATTTTTATGCTGTTAATCCCAAAAGAAGCTATGATCCACACTTCAGTTTATTTATTATCCTGGTTGTTGTAACACTTCTGTAAAGTGGAGAGTGGACAGCTTTGTTAATTCTACTCAAGATGTGGAAATTGAGAACCTCAGGCTCCCCAAGGCACAACAGTTTTAAATTAATGATCCACGTTTATTCACTGAATTATTGCCAAACTGAGATTAAAATTCAAGCTCCAAATTTATAATCCACTGTTTTTTAACCGTATTATGTCTGTAATGTTTGTTTTCTCCATTAGTTAATGATTCCATATACACGTTGGGGTATTGAAATGTCTTGCTTATGAAACTCCATGGAGGTTGGCATGAAGATGAGGGGACACAGTGTACCCCTTGATTTTGTTAGTTACTATTTTATATTAGAGCACAATTCAGTTCTATTGAATTTGTGTCCTCCTTTGAGTAGCAATTATTTCTAAAAGCAAATGTATTTGTAACTTTAGTACAAGAGTCAGAAAATTTTTCTAAAGACAAAAAAAAAGAAATCTCAGCTTTTGCAAAAATAAATGGTACAAACACTTAAATTAAAGAAGTTACCTTCCCTTAAAGAGATTTTACTTGTACAGCATATATGAAAAATAAACTTTTGAACCACTAAAAAGAAAAAGGTAACGATTCGGTTTCTATAAAAAGAAGAGAATTAAGGACCAGAATGTGTTGAGACCTAAATTATGCAACATATACAGGCAAGAGTAATCTAGAAAACATTATCTTTATGTATAATTCATCTAGCAGCTGCCTATTTGTGACACATATTATACACTGATTAAGAGCATGGTTAAACAACTGAATAATGTGCATGCTTCATATAATAACACCCTGTTCTTATTGCAAGTTTAAAGAGGCAAAACTAGGTACAGTGAAACTTTCTGTGTTTATGTTAATTCGAACAAGTCATGATCTGAATATATAAAAATACTGATGGATCATGGATGCATTCAGAGCTATTCTTTGCAGAGAGAGGCCCAAGGGAGAGTTTGGGGAAAACTTTTTGCAGCCTCCTTTTCGGCAGCCTTCTTTAACTTCCCTGTAATGAGCCATGACTACAAATGTTTGTCCTTTGAAACCCTGATTGGTAAGTAAGCTAGCATAAACCAAGCAGGGGTAGTCAGGTGACAAAATGAATAAATGCGAGAAAAGTATTTATTTCTTAACAAGGATGCCAATAAATTTTTGTAATGTTTGAAATTCAATTTCATGTCTTTTAAAAGCAGACTCCAAGAGTCTGTAGTGCTTTGTCTAGCACTCCTAATGATTGTTTATGGGCTTGGAAAAGTTGATGACTGTGGGTCTTAATGGTAGGCCCTGGAGTGACAATGAGGGATAGGTATTGAATTGAAATTCTGAGGAAGAATCTGAGGTTTCTTGGACTATTGCCCAGAATTCCATTTTAAAAATCAGTAATGGTAATGTTCATTTCCTTACTCTTATCTTTCATTTAAAAATAAATGTAGTACAGTGAAATGACCTTGAGCCATCTTTTTGATTGGAGAAGTTGCATTAAAACAATTACATAAACGTGTTCTTTAGTCAGTGATTAATACCAAGGTGAAACGTTATATATACTGGTCAGAAGGATATCTTGAAGCTCTGCTAGGAGCTATTTCTCTATTTTTATTATATATATATATATATATATATATATATATATGTGTATATATATATATATACATATATATATATCTTTTATCATAAAAGTAAATTATCATCACAGCATAATTTTAAAAGTTCAGTAAGCAAAATATACATTACCAAAGACTAAGAGATCAATCTCTTTATTTCTCAATCTTCAAGACTTTCAACTACTACTATCTATGGCCTTCTGCATGGGACTCAGAGGTGAGAGATGGAAGGGAATTTGCAAATGATAGAAGAGAATTTTCAAAGGGAACTATTGGAAGAGGAGGAGGAGGAAGATTCAATTGTGGGACACTCTCCCTTAACATTGTCATTACTGCAATGGTTAAATGACACCATTTCCAATGGAAGAACCATGTGAGCTGTGCATACCACTTAATTTCTTTGGGCCTCAATTTCCTCATTTGTTTAAAACACACACATACACACACACACACACACACACACACACACACCTAGGCAAAACTATTGACACAAGATGTCCCAAATCTCCCCACCACTCTTTATTTTCTCTATTGCCAGTTTCCACCAAGCTGCCATTGTTTCCTGTCTAGGGTGGGGTGAATGAGTCTCCTTGCTATCTCTCTCATTGACCCTCTACAATTAATTCATTCTCAACATATCAGCCAGAGTGAGCTCTTAAAAACACAAATTCTGTTATGTCATCACCGGCTTAAAATCTTCCAATGAGTTCCCTTTGCAATTAGAATAAAATATCTACTTCTTTCCATGACCTTTGAGTTTCTGCAGGGTTTGGCCCCTTTGTCCTCATTTCCTACTAATCCCTCAATGTGTCAGCTATCCTGGACTTATTCCTACTCTTAAGATATGCCAAGCTTCTCCCTACCTTAGGATCTATATTTGTTTTCATATTAGAACATTTGACTTCAGATCTTTTCTTGGCGTGTACCTTTATAACTTTCAGGTCTCATTTCAAATACCATCTCATTAAAGAGGTACTTCCTGAACATACCTTCCAAGGTAGCTACTCCCTTTTATTTAAAAAATAATTATAAAAAAATATTATATATCCAGTATTTATCATTATCTGAGATTGAGATTCAGGTAAAAAAATAACTTTATTATTTTTATATAACAATTATTTTTATTCCCACCATGCTCAATACTGTAAACTCCATGAGAAAAGCTTGTTTATTGGAATATCTCCAGTGCCCAGAACAGTATCTGGCACATAGTTGGCACTCAGTACACATGTGCTGTATAAATCTCAGATTTTAACAATACATTCACTAGCATGAATATTTAATGTCTGTTCTCTCCTCAGATTCTAAGCACTTTTAGTTCCATTATCCAACTTGTTGCTTAATAATATTAAGAAATATATGTTAAATGAATAAATTATGATAACTGCATCTTCAGACTAACTGTAAATTTACAGTCTTCTTAGTCTTGTTAGTTTGTATGACTAAGGTGATATTTTACTCAAACTTTCATTTTGAATTTTTCTATTTATATCCTCTATTAATATGGAGGTTTTCTATTTATTTATTTTTTTACTTTTTCATAACATAACTTTTTTTTTTTAATTTTTAGTATTTATTGATTTTGAAGGGGAGAGACAGAATGCAAGCAGACAAGGGACAAAGACAGAGGGAGACACAGAATTGGAAGTGGGCTCCAGGCTTTGACCTGTCAGCACAGAGCCCGATGTGGGGCTTGAACTCACAAACAGTGAGATCATGCCCTGAGCCGAAGTCAGTCACTTAACCAACTGAGCTAGCCAGGCACCCCATCTATTTATTGATTACTATATAAGAATGTCTTTGGATTCCAAGTCATAGAGTTATAGATGCGAAATTCTCAGGAACTCAAGCAAATATGACATTTAATTAAATTATAAGCAAATATGGAGTAAGTGGTTTCCACTTGCACACTATAAATCGTTGTATTGACACAGAAGTGCAACGATTTCATCAGAGAACCAGGATCTCTGTCGTCAAATGCTCTAGTACTGTACTATATCCCTGCATCATGAACTAGGTTTTTTTGAATTTTCTTCCTTGGCCATCCTCAGCTTTGGGTTTGTCTCCTTCGGCTTGTTGCTTCATGTATGAAAGATGGCTGTCACAGCTTTAAGTGCTGTCTTTCCAAAATATATTCAAGGCAATAAAGGAAAGTAAGGGCCAGTATTAGACAGCTCTTTAGTCAATATTATTTTGGATAGACCTCAACCAGAAAATTTTCTAGAAGTTGTGCTTCTCACTTTCCTTTACTTCTAAGTGACAAAAGTGTAAAATGTAAGTGTCAGAGGACAATGGTATAAATATAACTGGCTTATATAAATCATGATTTTATTAGATCTGAGCTCATTACAAACATCCAAACTTAAAGATTTTATTAGCAAGAAAGAGATGACAAGAGATGTTTAATAGGTAGCTAGCAGGGTTGACTACTGACAGTATAAATAACTGATAACCTTTTTCAATTTCTTTGCTATTGACATGAAGCTTTTTATACTGGGAATAAGTAAGCTTTTCCACAGAGCTTTGATGTGATTTTTCCCACATTTATTTATAATGTTCTTCTTTCCAATTTTTATTGTCAACAACAACAAAAAGCATTATTTCAACATCAGAAGTGGAACTCGCAATTAAGCATTAATAATGACTGTTTCTTCAGGTGATATCTTTGAAGCTCTAGGTTTGAAGTCAGCAGCTTTGTGTTCATTGTCTTACTTCATCTTTTTCTGCACAAGCAAGATGGGCCAGTGAGCACTGTACTTTCTGCTTGCTGAACATCTGCTGATTGATCTTTCTCAGTAAATCAATTTGGTTTGGGTTTGTTCTAAAATCACTGGGAGCAGGGAGACTAACTCTGAATTAGACAGTGTTGGATGTTGCCAACACACACAAAAAAAACAGCACTTGGTATTTGCTGTGGTTCTTGGTTAATCATCAGGTGTATGCTGAATACTTTTCAGCATTTGATTATTCCTCATTGATTACCAGTTAGGTTAGAAGGACTGGATGTATGTCAGATGATTACAGGGATTAAAATTTTATGTATTATGTGATTTTATGAACTATTTGTCTTGTATCTTATCTATGCTGTAGGCATACTTTTGTGCTCAAAGCTTTTGACAGTATGTGTTCACAGACTTTAAAACAGAGTTTTTCCCTGTGACTCATTGTTGTAAATGCTTCAATATGTGCTACATTTGTTGCTTTGTAATGCAATTTTTTCATTTCTTTCTGATGCATTAAGGATTATTTTAGGCTTATTTATTTGATGGGTTGTGATTAACAGTGATATTAGAGAAGAAATAAATGTAATTTTATGGAAAAATGTTATAGTTTCAGTTACTTTCTACCCTTTTCTTATTGGTTTAGTTATCAGCAATTAATAAAGCAGCTATTAAATAGCATATTGTCTTAAGTTCTGGAAATCCTTTCAAAAATGTAAATGATAAATCTGTTTTCCAGGGTTTTACACAAATCTAAAGGAATTCATTACTTTAACAAATAAAACAAATTACCTGAAAGTCACACACCAAACTTTGAGTACTAAGCAGAAAGTTTCTTAGTGGTCTCATCTTCAAAAATGCCCTTCCAGGTCTAAGGCCTTAGATTCTTTTCTTTAAAATGCATTTTAGACTGGGGTGCCTGGGTGGCTTAATTGGTTAAGCCTCCGACTTCGGCTCAGGTCATGATCTCGCAGTCCATGAGTTCAAGCCCCGTGTTGGGCTCTGTACTGACAGCTCAGAGCCCGGAACCTGCCTCAGATTCTGTCTCCCTCTTTCTCTGCCCCTCCTCTGCCCCTCCTCTGCTCGTGCTCTATCTGTCTCTCAAAAATAAATAAACAAAACAACAAAAAAAAATTTAAATGCATTCTAGAAAGACAAAGGGCTTGTTTTTGTAGATGATTTGCACAAATGGTAAATGGAGATTTTCCCAAAGCATGGCTTGGCTTCTTAATGGGATGTATGACTTAGCTAGATGGTCCTCTCTATCTTCCAGATTTCTGATAGAGCTGTTTGTTCAGTACTTTTCTCTTCTGTGTATGATGGTAATCTTCAAATCTTTTTCATTTGTTTTTCTACAAAGAACTCTGTAATGATCACAAACTGTTGTTTCCTATGCTTCAGAAATGAAGCTTTTTCAGGAAATGGCTCTTTAGATACTAATTTTCTCTGGTATTTTATTGATTGATTGATTTTTAATTTACGTTCAAGTTAGTTAGCATATGTGCAATAATGATTTCAGGAATAGATTCCAGTGATTCATCCCCTATGTGTAAAATCCAGTGCTCATCCCAACAACTGTCTTCCTTAATGCCCCTTACCCATTTAGCCCATCCCCCACCCACAGCCCCTCCGGCAACCCTCAGTTTGTTCTCTGTATTTAAGAGTCTCCTATGTTTTGTCTTCCATCCCTGTTTTTATGTTATTTTGCTTCCCTTCTCTTATGTTCATCTGCTTTTGATTCCCATTTCCATATTATGCTCAACATCTGTTGTTATCAGTTCACTCAAGTAGCACAGTTCAAAGAAGTTCTGTGCTGACAACTACCATTAAGAGTTTGGGTCTCTCAGTCTGTGATCCAAGCTGGTGTGTGTAGTGTTCACCTCTTGAACAGTTATTGAAGAGGACTCTTGCTTTGCATTGAACAAAGCTCTCTTTGGTTTAGTATAAAGCTTTGTTGCCCTTTCGTCCCCACTGTTGCGGATTTACTTTCTGGCATTTGGCCTCAGAGTGCAGAGACGTTCATTTCAGAGAATACAGCTTCCACACATTAGATCATTAGAATTCCCTTTACAGAAAGTTTATATTGACAAAGATGAATAAAAACTATTAGATTTTCTTCTCACGAATTAGTCCATGAGATACTTGCTGGTTCAAGGGCACATTTTTCCTTTGAAATTAGGAAACCTAATATGACACATTGATTTCTTTCTCTTCAGCTCATTATAATGGTCTATATATCAGACTGATTTTGACTGAGTGCTATCATAGTATGTGAGGAGTCATTCTTTTGTTTCCCCAAACTGTATAATTCCTTTCTTAGTGACGAATTTGGTTCCTCTCACCGGGATTTCATTGTTTTTCATTCTTCCAAGATTTATTTGTTCACCACCATTTTATTGAAAAATAAGTTATTTAAATCTTCACATACAGCATTCTGATAACATTGCTATTTTTCTTACTTTTTCCCTTTATAAAAAGTATTTACATTCACCTAGGCTGCTGAATTTACATTTGCCTAGAAGAAACTGTCATTTCCCTTACTTTAATTTTTCAGTGAATTTTGTGCAGGTGCCTGTCCTCATATTCTATTTATGTTATTAGATGTAGCTTTTGGGGACTACTAGGCTTCATAGTCATCCACCTAAGATAAGAGTCTGCCTTTGTTTTTTTTTTTTAATTTTTTTTAATGTTTATTTATTTTTGACAGAGAGAGAGACAGGGCATGAGTGGGGGAGGAGCAGAGAGAGAGGTGGACACAGAATCCAAAGCAGGCTCCAGGCTCTGAGCTGTCAGCACAGAGCCCAACCTGGGGCTCAAACCCACGAACTGTGAGATTATGACCTGAGCCGAAGTCGGATGCCCAACTGACTGAGCCACCCAGGCACTCCAAGAGTCTGCCTTTCTGCTTGAAACAGTCATACCGCCTCCATTTTTAGCTTGGCTAAATCTGAAGGAGCAATTGAAAAAAAAAATCATTCTTCTGGTTCACTTAAGGTAGACTTAGTGTAACATGCATCTTACCAAATGCTATATCTTAGTACAATGTCACCTCTACCATCAGTGACTTGAAACACTAGTAGGATACCTAAACATAAAGTTTCATTTCTCAAAATCTAAGAAATTAGAAACATTTCTCAGTGAGAGTTCTTTTATTCAGTGCATCAGATATAAGATTTAAATATTTTAATGTTTATTTATTTTTGAGAGAGAGAGAGAGAGAGAGAGAGACCAGTAGAGGGGCAGAGAGTGTGGGAAACACAGAATCTGAAGCAGGCTCCAGGCTCTGAGCTGTCAGCACAGAGCCTGACCTGGGGCTTGAACTCTCAAACAGTGAGATCATGACCTGAGCTGAAGTCGGAGGCTTAACCGACTGGTGCCCCAGATATTATAAGATTTTAAATAAAAATATGTAAAAATTTTTTTTTACTGCAAAACTTTTTACTGTAACTCTTTTATTTAAAGTATACAGAGGGGAGAGAGGGAAGATGGCGGCGTAGGAGGACGCTGGGCTCACCGCGCGTCCTGCTGATCACTTAGATTCCACCTACACCTGCCTAAATAACCCAGAAAACCACCAGAGGATTAGCAGAACGGAGTCACCGGAGCCAAGCGCAGACGAGAGGCCCACGGAAGAGGGTAGGAAGGGCGGCGAGGCGGTGCGCGCTCCACGGACTGGCGGGAGGGAACCGGGGCGGAGGGGCGGCTCGCTGGCCAAGCAGAGTCCCCGAGTCTGGCTTGCAAAAAGCAGAGGGGCCTGACGGACTGTGTTCCGACAGCAAGCGCGACTTAGCGGCTGGGAGGTCATAAGTTAACAGCTCTGCTCAGAAAGCGGGAAGGCTGGAGGACAAAGGGAAGGAGAGCTGCTGAGCCCACGGACGACAGAACTCAGTTTGGTGGGGAACAAAGGTGCTCGCCAGCGCCATCTCCCCCGCCCATCCCCTGGCCAAAATCCCAAAGAGAACCAGTTCCTGCCAGGGAACCTGCTCGCTCCGTGCAAACACCCAACTCTGCGCTTCTGCGGAGCCAAACCTCCGGCAGCGGATCTGACTCCCTCCTGCTGCCACAGGGCCCCTCCTGAAGGGGATCACCTAAGGAGAAGCAAGCTAAGCCTGCCCCTCCTGCCCCTGTGCACCTTGCCTACCCACAACAGCTAAGACGCCAGATCCCCAGCATCACAAGCCTGGCAGTGTGCAAGTAGCCCAGACAGGCCACCCCACCCCACAGTGAATCCCGCCCCTAGGAGAGGGGAAGAGAAGGCACACACCAGTCTGACTGTGGACACAGCGGTGGGCTGGGGGCAGACATCAGGTCTGACTGCGGCTCCGTCCACCAACGTCAGTTATACACCACAGCAAAGGGGAAGTGCCCTGCAGGTCCTCACCATGCCAGGGACTATCCAAAATGACCAAGCGAAAGAATTCCCCTCAGAAGATTCTCCAGGAAATAACAACAGCTAATGAGCTGATCAAAAAAGGATTTATAACATAACAGAATGTGAATTTAGAATAATAGTCATAAAATTAATCGCTGGGCTTGAAAACAGTATAGCTGACAGCAGAGAATCTCTTGCTACAGAGATCAAGGGACTAAGGAACAGTCACGAGGAGCTGAAAAACGCTTTAAACGAAATGCATAACAAAATGGAAACCACCACGGCTCGGATTGAAGAGGCAGAGGAGAGAATAGGTGAACTAGAAGATAAAGTTATGGAAAAAGAGGAAGCTGAGAAAAAGAGAGATAAAAAAATCCAGGAGTATGAGGGGAAAATTAGAGAACTAAGTGATACACTAAAAAGAAATAATATACGCATAATTGGTATCCCAGAGGAGGAAGAGAGAGGGAAAGGTGCTGAAGGGGTACTTGAAGAAATAATAGCTGAGAACTTCCCTGAAGTGGGGAAGGAAAAAGGCATTGAAATCCAAGAGGCACAGAGAACTCCCTTCAGACATAACTTGAATCGATCTTCTGCACGACATATCATAGTGAAACTGGCAAAATACAAGGATAAAGAGAAAATTCTGAAAGCAGCAAGGGGTAAACGTGCCCTCACATATAAAGGGAGACCTATAAGACTCGTGACTGATCTCTCTTTTGAAACTTGGCAGGCCAGAAAGAATTGGCACGAGATTTTCAGTGTGCTAGACAGAAAAAATATGCAGCCGAGAATCCTTTATCCAGCAAGTCTGTCATTTAGAATAGAAGGAGAGATAAAGGTCTTCCCAAACAAACAAAAACTGAAGGAATTTGTCACCACTAAACCAGCCCTCCAAGAGATCCTAAGGGGGACCCTGTGAGACAAAGTACCAGAGACGTCACTACAAGCATAAAACATACAGACATCACAATGACTCTAAACCCATATCTTTCTATCATAACACTGAATGTAAATGGATTAAATGCGCCAACCAAAAGACATAGGGTATCAGAATGGATAAAAAAACAAGACCCATCTATTTGCTGTCTACAAGAGACTCATTTTAGACCTGAGGACACCTTTAGATTGAGAGTGAGGGGATGGAGAACTATTTATCATGCTACTGGAAGCCAAAAGAAAGCTGGAGTAGCCATACTTATATCAGACAAACTAGACTTTAAATTAAAGGCTGTAACAAGAGATGAAGAAGGACATTATATAATAGTGACAGGGTCTATCCATCAGGAAGAGCTAACAATTATAAATGTCTATGCGCCGAATACCGGAGCGCCCAAATATATAAAACAATTACTCATAAACACAAGCAACCTTATTGATAAGAATGTGGTAATTGCAGGGGACTTTAACACCCCACTTACAGAAATGGATAGATCATCTAGACACACGGTCAATAAAGAAACAAGGGCCCTGAATGAGACATTGGATCAGATGGACTTGACAGATATATTTAGAACTCTGCATCCCAAAGCAACAGAATATACTTTCTTCTCGAGTGCACATGGAACATTCTCCAAGATAGATCATATACTGGGTCACAAAACAGCCCTTCATAAGTTTACAAGAATTGAAATCATACCATGCATACTTTCAGACCACAATGCTATGAAGCTTGAAATCAACCACAGAAAAAAGTCTGGAAAACCTCCAAAAGCATGGAGGTTAAAGAACACCCTACTAACGAATGAGTGGGTCAACCAGGCAATTCGAGAAGAAATTAAACAATATATGGAAACAAACGAAAATGAAAATACAACAATCCAAACGCTTTGGGACGCAGCGAAGGCAGTCCTGAGAGGAAAATACATTGCAATCCAGGCCTATCTCAAGAAACAAGAAAAATCCCAAATACAAAATCTAACAGCACACCTAAAGGAAGTAGAAGCAGAACAGCAAAGGCAGCCTAAACCCAGCAGAAGAAGAGAAATAATAAAGATCAGAGCAGAAATAAACAATATAGAATCTAAAAAAACTGTAGAGCAGATCAACGAAACCAAGAGTTGGTTTTTTGAAAAAATAAACAAAATTGACAAACCTCTAGCCAGGCTTCTCAAAAAGAAAAGGGAGATGACCCAAATAGATAAAATCATGAATGAAAATGGAATTATTACAACCAATCCCTCAGAGATACAAACAATTATCAGGGAATACTATGAAAAATTATATGCCAACAAATTGGACAACCTGGAAGAAATGGACAAATTCCTGAACACCCACACTCTTCCAAAACTCAATCAGGAGGAAATAGAAAGCTTGAACAGACCCATCACCAGCGAAGAAATTGAATCGGTTATCAAAAATCTCCCAACAAATAAGAGTCCAGGACCAGATGGCTTCCCAGGGGAGTTCTACCAGACGTTTAAAGCAGAGATAATACCTATCCTTCTCAAGCTATTCCAAGAAATAGAAAGGGAAGGAAAACTTCCAGACTCATTCTATGAAGCCAGTATTACTTTGATTCCTAAACCAGACAGAGACCCAGTAAAAAAAGAGAACTACAGGCCAATATCCCTGATGAATATGGATGCCAAAATTCTCAATAAGATACTAGCAAATCGAATTCAACAGCATATAAAAAGAATTGTTCACCATGATCAAGTGGGATTCATTCCTGGGATGCAGGGCTGGTTCAACATTCGCAACTCAATCAACGTGATACATCACATTAACAAAAAAAAAGAGAAAAACCATATGATCCTGTCAATCGATGCAGAAAAGGCCTTTGACAAAATCCAGCACCCTTTCTTAATAAAAACCCTTGAGAAAGTCGGGATAGAAGGAACATACTTAAAGATCATCAAAGCCATTTATGAAAAGCCCACAGCTAACATCATCCTCAACGGGGAAAAACTGAGAGCTTTTTCCCTGAGATCAGGAACACGACAGGGATGCCCACTCTCACCGCTGTTGTTTAACATAGTGCTGGAAGTTCTAGCATCAGCAATCAGACAACAAAAGGAAATCAAAGGCATCCAAATTGGCAAAGATGAAGTCAAGCTTTCGCTTTTTGCAGATGACATGCTATTATACATGGAAAATCCGATAGACTCCACCAAAAGTCTGCTAGAACTGATACATGAATTCAGCCAAGTTGCAGGATACAAAATCAATGTACAGAAATCAGTTGCATTCTTATACACTAACAATGAAGCAACAGAAAGACAAATAAAGAAACTGATCCCATTCACAATTGCACCAAGAAGCATAAAATACCTAGGAATAAATCTAACCAAAGATGTAAAGGATCTGTATGCTGAAAACTATAGAAAGCTTATGAAGGTAGTTGAAGAAGATTTAAAGAAATGGAAAGACATTCCCTGCTCATGGATTGGAAGAATAAATATTGTCAAAATGTCAATACTACCCAAAGCTATCTACACATTCAATGCAATCCCAATCAAAATTGCACCAGCATTCTTCTCGAAACTAGAACAAACAATCCTAAAATTCATATGGAACCACAAAAGGCCCCGGATAGCCAAAGTAATTTTGAAGAAGAAGACCAAAGCAGGAGGCATCACAATCCCAGACTTTAGCCTCTACTACAAAGCTGTCATCATCAAGACAGCATGGTATTGGCACAAAAACAGACACATAGACCAATGGAATAGAATAGAAACCCCAGAACTAGACCCACAAACGTATGGCCAACTCATCTTTGACAAAGCAGGAAAGAACATCCAATGGAAAAAAGACAGTCTCTTTAACAAATGGTGCTGGGAGAACTGGACAGCAACATGCAGAAGGTTGAAACTAGACCACTTTCTCACACCATTCACAAAAATAAACTCAAAATGGATAAAGGACCTGAATGTGAGACAGGAAACCATCAAAACCCTAGAGGAGAAAGCAGGAAAAGACCTCTCTGACCTCAGCCGTAGCAATCTCTTACTCGACACATCCCCAAAGGCAAGGGAATTAAAAGCAAAAGTGAATTACTGGGACCTTATGAAGATAAAAAGCTTCTGCACAGCAAAGGAAACAACCAACAAAACTAAAAGGCAACCAACGGAATGGGAAAAGATATTTGCAAATGACATATCGGACAAAGGGCTAGTATCCAAAATCTATAAAGAGCTCACCAAACTCCACACCCGAAAAGCAAATAACCCAGTGAAGAAATGGGCAGAAAACATGAATAGACACTTCTCTAAAGAAGACATCCGGATGGCCAACAGGCACATGAAAAGATGTTCAGCGTCGCTCCTTATCAGGGAAATACAAATCAAAACCACACTCAGGTATCACCTCACGCCAGTCAGAGTGGCCAAAATGAACAAATCAGGAGACTATAGATGCTGGAGAGGATGTGGAGAAACGGGAACCCTCTTGCACTGTTGGTGGGAATGCAAATTGGTGCAGCCGCTCTGGAAAGCAGTGTGCAGGTTCCTCAGAAAATTAAAAATAGACCTACCCTATGACCCAGCAATAGCACTGCTAGGAATTTATCCAAGGGACACAGGAGTACTGATGCATAGGGGCACTTGTACCCCAATGTTCATAGCAGCACTCTCAACAATAGCCAAATTATGGAAAGAGCCGAAATGTCCATCAACTGATGAATGGATAAAGAAATTGTGGTTTATATACACTATGGAATACTATGTGGCAATGAGAAAAAATGAAATATGGCCTTTTGTAGCAACGTGGATGGAACTGGAGAGTGTGATGCTAAGTGAAATAAGCCATACAGAGAAAGACAGATACCATATGGTTTCACTCTTATGTGGATCCTGAGAAACTTAACAGGAACCCATGGGGG
>NW_024422474.1:0-1130 GCF_014898765.1 Herpailurus yagouaroundi | reverse complement strand
CTCTCTCTCTGCCCCTCCCCCGTTCATGCTCTGTCTCTCTCTGTCCCAAAAATAAACAAACGTTGAAAAAAAATTAAAAAAAAAAAAAAATGGCTCTTTGGTGCCCCCATAAGGGTAACAATGAGCAAAAGCTTATTGGCTGGGGGAGGAGAGAGAAGAGATTTCCTCAAAGGGATTGCCAGTCTCCAGAAACTGAAGAAATGAAGCTTCTGATGCTTTTGCATCCCTTAGTGCTCTACACCACATGCCTTAAAAGAAAGTATTGGGGGCGCCTGGGTGGCTCAGTCAGTTAAGTGCAGACTTTGGTTCAGGTCATAATCTCATGGTTCAAGAGTTCGAGCCCCGCGTCAGGCTCTGTGTTGACAGCTGACAGCTGGGAGCCTGGAGCCTGCTTCAGATTCTGTGTCTCCCTCTCTCTCTCTGCCCCTCCCCTGCCCATGCTCTGTCTCTCTCTGTTTCTCAAAAATAAGTAAACATTGAAAAAAAAATTTTTTAAATGCTTTGTTTAAAAAAATGTTTAATGTTGGGGTGCCTGGGTGGCTCAGTCGGTTGAGCGTCCGACTTCGGCTCAGGTCATGATCTCGCTGTTCGTGAGTTCGAACCCCACGTCAGGCTCCGTGCTGACAGCTCAGAGCCTGGAGCCTGCTTCCAATTCTGTGTCTCTCTCTGTCTCTGCCCCTCCCCTGCTCATGCTCTGTCTCAAAAATAAATAAACCATTAAAAAAAATTTTTTTAATGGTTTATTTATTTTTGAGAGAGAGAGAGAGAAAGAGAATGAGAAAGACAGCATGAGCAGGGGAGGGGCAGAGAGAGAGGAAGGCAGAGGATCTGAAGTAGGCTCCGTGCTGACAGCAGAGAGCCTGATGTGGGGCTCAAACCCAGGAACCGCAAGATCATGACCTGAAGTCAGCCACTTAACCAATTGACTCACCCAAGTACCGCTAAAAAATACTTTGTTTAAAAGAGTTCCATCAAGGGGCGCCTGGGTGGCGCAGTCGGTTAAGCGTCCGACTTCAGCCAGGTCACGATCTCGCGGTCCGTGAGTTCGAGCCCCGCGTCAGGCTCTGGGCTGATGGCTCAGAGCCTGGAGCCTGTTTCCGATTCTGTGTCTCCCTCTCTCTCTGCCCCTC
>NW_024422473.1:0-3033 GCF_014898765.1 Herpailurus yagouaroundi | reverse complement strand
TTTTTATTCATCTCCCTGTTCAGACATTATAGACCTATAAAGATGTGTGGCAGTGTGCAACACATTTCAGAGAGTTATTTTTTTATCCAATTTAGTCAATGTCAGAATCCAGGCTTAAACCAGGATTCTTGAAAAACCAATTCTTTTTTATGTTTATTTTTGAGATAGAGACAGAGTGTAAGTGGGGGGAGGGCAAGAGAGAGATGAAGAGACAGAATCCAAAGCAGGTTTTAGGCTCTGAACTGTCAGCACAGAGTCCAATGTGGGGTTTGAACCCATGAACCATGAGATCAGACACTTACCTGACTGAGCCACCCTGGTACCCCTTGAAAAGCTAATTCTGAGGGAATCTCCAACTGACTCTCTCAACTATCTTAGCCAGTATAATCAGTTGCTTCTAAACATTTCTACTTTTGAATCATGGCCACAGTTTGAGGTATTTTCTTCATAATATCCAGGAAACATATTTGAAATGGCATAATAAACAAATAGCATACTGTATATATTTGTATTATATCTACACACACACGCGTGAGTGCGCGCGCGCGCACACACACACACACACACACACACACACACACAAAGGGAGACAGGGACACTAGTTTGATATTTACTTGTTAATTTTCAATAAGTATTTTCCCTTAGTTATTTTTTTTTTGAGAGAGAGAGAGCATGAAGGGGGAGTGGGGCAGAGAGAGAACGTCAAGCAGGCTCTATGCCCAGCACAGAGCCTGACGTGGGGTTTGAACCCAGTTAGAGTCAAACACCTAACTGACTGAGCCACCCAGGTGCCACTCTTATTTATTTTTTTTTTATTTTTTTTAATGTTTATTTATTTTTGAGAGAAAGAGAGAGAGTGTGAACAGAGTAGGGGCAAAGACAGAGGAAGACACAGAATCCGAAGCAGGATCCAGGCTCTGAGCTGTCATCACAGAGCCTGATGCAGGGCTTGAACTCAAGAACTGTGAGATCATGACCTGAGCCAAAGTGAAGCTTAACCAACTGACCCACCCAGGCACCCCCGTTATTTTTTAGTAGAAGCTTTCTGGATGTTACTATGGCTTCAGCAGTAAGAAGTTGTATTTTTATATTCAGTGATAGCACACTATGGATAACTAGTGATAATCTGTTCAATTGTTAAAAATTTGGGCGGTTCTAATATCCTCATGCATGTCCACAGGAGCTCTACCTTTATCACACTACTGAATAAGGCTGAGCTCATTATTCCTTAAAATAGAAACTAATGTCTTAAATTACTTTTCACCAAACTGAATATACCTGTTATTTGTTACCATATAAATCACAGATATTTTCCACTTGTCTGCCACCTTCTCTCCTCCCATTTAGGTAACTTCAAAAACACCAACGTATGTTTTAATGTTAAAAAAAAAAGTGCTAACTAATAACTTTAAGTGATTTTACACTGTTATTCATAGTATGATAATTGTTCTTTTGTTCAACAATTATGTATAAATATGTGGGAAAAGTAAATGGTAGATAGATGCAGATAGACAGATACATAGATACACAGATATTGGATAGATAGGTATTGGGGGAATGTTTTAGGCAGCATGGAGAGCTATCAAGCACACTTTCTTAAAGATTGCAAAATATCATTAGAGGCTGTTAAACTTTTACCTACATGGCACATTATAATTTCTCCTTATAACAATTGTAGTAATATTTATAGAGATATGCTATGCTCTAAGCAGATTTATGACTAAGTTAATCTTGACTCCAAGCAGTTTTGTTTTTCTTATTTTCACAATAAGAAATCTGAGCCCAGAAGTGCTTGGTAAATTGTCTGGGAGAAAACTCTTAAGTAACTTGCAGAGACGTGAAGAAAAACACTTCCTATGCTTTTAGGCTCTGGGATACACTGGCCATCTGCAGATACCCCTTTCATGACATACGATATCAAACAAAAAAAAAGATATATTCAGAGTAACCCTCTTTAAGCAAGAAACATTCAGAGCTGGAAAAAAGAATGAGCAGGATCACAAAACAAGTAGAAATCCAGAAAAGGGGACGTGTTCCAAGGGCTTCTGATGGAAATGAGTTTACATGTCGAACTGGGAGGAGGCCAGGAGTCCATGTGTGTAAAGTGACTTCTGAGATGAGAATGAGGCCTCGTGCATGTCCATCCAGGAATCTTAAGGGACTGCAGTATTTCTTCAATGTAACAGAAAGGGGCCCACAAATTAAAAAGCACGTGGATGATGTGATTGATTTTACTGAATCTTGTGACAATGTAAACAACAACAAAAAAGACTGGATGAAAGGAGTGAAGACAGCAGCCATTCTAGACAGAATCTAGAAAAGAGACAATGGGGGCATCTGGGTGGCTCAGTTGGTTAGGCATCCAACATGGACTCAGGTCATCATCTCAGGGTTCGTGGTTTCAAGCCCCATGTCTGGCTCTGTGCTGACAGCTCAGAGCCTGGAGCCTGCTTCAGATACTGTCTCTTCCTCTCTCTATCTCTCTCTGCCCCTCCTCTCTCTCTCTCTCTCTCAAAACTAAATAAACGTTTTAAAAAATGTTTAGAAAAGAGACAATAGTAGTTTAGAACACCATAGTGATTGTGGAAGCTTCTTAAAAGTGAGAGGATAGTGAAAATACAACTTGCATTAAAATTTACCATTTCAGTGATAAGTTACGTATTGGGATGAGAGACATAAAGGTGCCAAAGATAAAAGGCCATGTCTCCTACGTGAGAAATCGCTACACCAATGGTACTACTCACTAAGATATGAAAAAGGAGGAACACTCTTTTCCTCATTCTGACATTAGCAAAATAATTACATTTTATAGGCAAATTTCCTGACCAAAAAAATAATGTGTTCACTATATCAAGCAAACAAGATGGGTAGAGAATCAGAGGGTCACATCACTTTAGAACCAGATCCTTTTCAAACTTGCAAATTTACATGTGACAAATTTCACCAAATTCTCCGAGGTCACCTAGATAAAAATATAATATTAAACCCAACACCATAAAATGATCTACAACAAATACCAGATTACTTGGCTAT
>NW_024422472.1:0-2537 GCF_014898765.1 Herpailurus yagouaroundi | reverse complement strand
TCACAGAGGAGCTCGTCCCTGCGGGGAGAGGCCTCAGGAGAAACGGAGGAGAACTTGGGGTTTTGGTGGGTGACAGAGGGGTGCCACACCCTGGAGAAGCCGACCAGAGAGGGTCGTGGTGGGGGGCTTTTCCCACCTCTCTGCATCCTGCCCACCCCTGAGACACTCAGGCCGTCCCCTGATTGGACGAGGCCCACCCACATCATGGGGGCAACCCGCTTTACTGATACTTCACAGCCAGCCTCATCCAGAAACCCCCTCACGGAAACATCAACCCTGGATCTGGGCACCACAGCCCAGCTGGCTCGACACACGAATTCCCCACCACAGACCCTGGCTCAGGTCCTCACTGGCCACCGTGTCCCGTCACTCTGCTGGGGCATCTGTTTCCAATGTAAAGCACGGGACAGGGCCCAAGGGATGCGGGAGGCAGGACTGTCCCCGGCGGAGTCATGTCCTGGGGGTCCCTGGGAGGGGCAGAGGAGAAACCAGGCCCCGGGAGGACGACCTGGCGCCGATGTGGGCTGGGCTCGTGGTGGGGGGCCACGTGGACGTCTGCCCCTCCGCTGGCCCAGCGCAGGGACCCCGTCCAGGGGTCGTTCTCTGGCCCTGCTCTCAGCTCAGGGCGGGCTTGGCCCCCCGTGTTCACTCAGGCCCGTGTGAGTCAGGTGTGAGCACCGCAGGGGCTCATCCACCACCGAGGACGGCTCCTGGCGTGGGCAGGGCACCCATCGGAGCCCATCAGATTCAGGCACTGCCACCCGGGACCTGGGGACCCTGGTGGGCTCCAGTCCCCGCTGGAGACCCTGGGACGATGTGGGCATCGCCTCACCACCTCCAGGATTTTCCAGACCCACGAGTTTAGGACAAGTAAGTTCCGTTTTCTTTTCTGCGATGGTAAGTATGAGCTCTTCAGAGCCTGTTCTCAGGCTGGACCAGAGACGATGTCCGTGGGGGGTGACGGTTCAGAAGCTCCTGAAACAAGCAAACAGACAAGCAAGTGTTGTCATGATTTAAGCATCACGAGGTCCTGACATCATTGCCCGTTTCCTGCTGCTGCCGTTCACGTTTCAGGGAAGACGCCCCCAAAACTGGCTGCAGAGGGGACCCCTGCAGCCTCCGCCTGAGAATTTACTGTGCCATCATCACAACTGCTCACACACAATGAGCTGCACACGGTGTGAGCACGAGAGCCTTTGTGTGCCCTCATTCCAGCGCGGTGTGTCCGCTAAATGTGACGAGCCAGCTCCGCATGGCTCGCTTGGGGGAAATTTTAATAACGTTTATGTTGGCAAAACGAGGGAGGAAATGAGACATCCCGCTTCCCGCCCCCTCCCCCCGGTGCTGCCCCAGGCAGCCCCATTCTTCACAATGACGTCAGTAGATCCGGATACACTGAGAATGAAATCCTAACTCCTCCTCGGGACCTGTGACTCAGGACACGCCTCCTGTCCCACCTCCTGCTGTCCTCGTCCCCCACTGGGTCTTGCCATGCTGGCCACTTGTGTCCCTGAGACACCTGTCTCTCTGCCTCAGAGCCTTTGCACCTGCCATTCGCTCTGCCTGGAGCACAATTCCTGCCTGTGGGCAGGGGGCTTCTCTTCACCAGGCAGGTCTCAGTCCCAGGAGCCTCCCAGACGACGCTGGATGGAGACCTCACCCGGTGCCCCCCAGTTACTCCCTACACAGCGACGTGTTCATAGCCCTGAACACTTTGGACTTGCCTCATGTCTCTGTGTGGTCACTTCTCCGCTGTCTCCTGGCTGTCCCAGGACAGGAGCTCCAGCCTGGAACAGCCCCTGCCCAGAGTAGGAGCCACGGCCAGTGATTTTAGAATGAATGAATGAATGAGTGAGTGAATGAATGAATGAGTGAGTGAATGAACGAATGAACCAATGAGGGAGCTGTGACAAGTGACTGTTGAATGAGTGAGTAAATGAATGAATGAATGAATGAATGAGGGAGCTGCAGTGAGTGATTGTTGAATGAATGAATGAATGAAGGAATGAAGGAACCAACAAAGGAGGGAGCCACAGCCAGTGATTTTGAATGAATGAATGAATGAATGGAGTGAATGAATGAACGAGGGAGCTGCCACAAGTGATTGTTGAATGAATGAATGAATGAATGAGGGAGTTTCAGTAAGTGATCATTGAATGAATGAATGAGCAACTAAAGAGGGAGATTCTGCCAGTGATTGTTGAATGAATGAGTGAGTGAATGAATGAATGAAGGAGCCCCGTGGCAAGTGATTGTTGAATGAATGAATGAATGAACAAAGGAGGGAGCTTCTGCGAGTGATTGTTGAATGAATGAGTAAATGAATGAACGAACGAGGGCGCTGCAGCGAGTGATTGTTGAATGAATGAATGAATGAATGAATGAACAAAGGAGGGAGCTGTGCCAGTGATTGTTGAATGAATGAAGGAAGGAGTGAATGAATGAACGAATGAATGAACAAGGGAGCTGTGACTAGTGATTGGTGAATGAATGAATGAGTGAATGAATGAATGAACGAACGAAGGAGAGAGCTTCTG
>NW_024422471.1:0-1095 GCF_014898765.1 Herpailurus yagouaroundi | reverse complement strand
TGAATGAATGAACGAACGAAGGAGGGAGCTGCGCCAGTGATTGTTGAGTGAATGAATGAAGCAGTGAATGGATGGATGAATGAATGAATGAACAAGGGAGCTGTGACGAGTGATTGTTGGATGAATGAATGAATGAACGAACGAACGAAGGAGGCAGCCAGCGCGTGTGGCCGCCCTTTCAGGCAGCTGTGGGCTGTGGGAGACCGTGGGGTACACAGCCGGTCACCCCGTGCGGACAGCGGGGCGGCAGAGCCGGGAGCGGATCCCGGACCAGCCGGTTCCCACCGCGCTCAGGAGGACGGCGTCGCCCAGGGGCCCGGCGCCCCCCACGCTCGGCAGGACGGTCAGGTCCGTCCGAAGTGTGTCCGACTGAACCGCCCTCTGGGCAAAGCCAGAGAAGCAGCCGCCGTGGCCACACGTCCTCCTGAACTGCGTTTGCAGGCGGGATCCGGGAGCCAGCGACGGATGAGCTCACGCCACGCGGTGACCCCGCCCTGCTCCCCCCGCCTCCGCGCCCCTTCCGGCAGGGGCTCCGAGTGCGCCGGTACCTGCGCCGCACACAGGCCGCCGCGGCGCCACCGCCTTCCCGGGACCCACTGTTTCCACGCACCCGCGTGGGCTCGGGAACCGGATCCGTGTCCTCCTGGAGGCGGCTGTGAAGACCCTGCCTGGAGGGCGTGGCCCCGCGCGCCCACCTGCCTCTGCTCCCCTGCGGCCCCTCCCCTCCCCAAGCCCTCCTGCGTCTGATTGGCCCCCGGCTGGTCGGGGGTGGGGGTGGGGGGGTCCCCACTGGGGGCTCTGGCTCCAGCCTCAGGCTCCACTCCCCGGGCGGGGAGGGTACATCTTGTCCTCCAGGCACCTTCCAGCCGCCCCCTCCAGGAGAGCTGCCGTCCTTCAGATAAACACCCTGGGCCTGAAACCACCCGTGTCCTCGATTTCCTCAGCAGACGCTTTGAAACCAAGACCCCCTCCGTCCAGAGCAAACGTCCGGGTCAGCTGGCGCCTGAGCCCCGGAGATGCGACCATCACCGGGGGCAGCACTCGGGGCACAGGGCTGCAGGAGCCCCTGACAGGTGTGCCTGGCTGGCACAGGTG
>NW_024422470.1:0-2166 GCF_014898765.1 Herpailurus yagouaroundi | reverse complement strand
TGTTCTAGTTTCGAGAAGAATGCTGGTGCAATTTTGATTGGGATTGCGTTCAATGTGTAGATAGCTTTGGGTAGTATTGACATTTTGACAATATTTATTCTTCCAATCCATGAGCAGGGAATGTCTTTCCATTTCTTTAAATCTTCTTCAATTACCTTCATAAGCTTTCTATAGTTTTCAGCATACAGGTCCTTTACATCTTTGGTTAGATTTATTCCTAGGTATTTTATGCTTCTTGGTGCAATTGTGAATGGGATCAGTTTCTTTATTTGTCTTTCTGTTGCTTCATTGTTAGTGTATAAGAATGCAACTGATTTCTGTACATTGATTTTGTATCCTGTAACTTTGCTGAATTCATGTATCAGTTCTAGCAGACTTTTGGTGGAGTCTGTCGGATTTTCCATGTATAATAGCATGTCATCTGCAAAAAGCGAAAGCTTGACTTCATCTTTGCCAATTTGGATGCCTTTGATTTCCTTTTGTTGTCTGATTGCTGATGCTAGAACTTCCAGCACTATGTTAAACAACAGCGGTGAGAGTGGGCATCCCTGTCGTGTTCCTGATCTCAGGGAAAAAGCTCTCAGTTTTTCCCCGTTGAGGATGATGTTAGCTGTGGGCTTTTCATAAATGGCTTTTATGATCTTTAAGTATGTTCCTTCTATCCCGACTTTCTCAAGGGTTTTTATTAAGAAAGGGTGCTGGATTTTGTCAAAGGCCTTTTCTGCATCGATTGACAGGATCATATGGTTCTTCTCTTTTTTTTTGTTAATGTGATGTATCACGTTGATTGATTTGCGAATGTTGAACCAGCCCTGCATCCCAGGAATGAATCCCACTTGATCATGGTGAACAATTCTTTTTATATGCCGTTGAATTCGATTTGCTAGTATCTTATTGAGAATTTTGGCATCCATATTCATCAGGGATATTGGCCTGTAGTTCTCTTTTTTTACTGGGTCTCTGTCTGGTTTAGGAATCAAAGTAATACTGGCTTCATAGAATGAGTCTGGAAGTTTTCCTTCCCTTTCTATTTCTTGGAATAGCTTGAGAAGGATAGGTATTATCTCTGCTTTAAACGTCTGGTAGAACTCCCCTGGGAAGCCATCTGGTCCTGGACTCTTATTTGTTGGGAGATTTTTGAGAACCGATTCAATTTCTTCGCTGGTGATGGGTCTGTTCAAGCTTTCTATTTCCTCCTGATTGAGTTTTGGAAGAGTGTGGGTGTTCAGGAATTTGTCCATTTCTTCCAGTTGTCCAATTTGTTGGCATATAATTTTTCATAGTATTCCCTGATAATTTTTTGTATCTCTGAGGGATTGGTTGTAATAATTCCATTTTCATTCATGATTTTATCTATTTGCGTCATCTCCCTTTTCTTTTTTTTTTTAACGTTTTATTTTTTTATTTTATTTTTTTATATATAAAGTTTATTGTCAAATTGGTTTCCATACAACACCCAGTGCTCATCCCAAAAGGTGCGCTCCTCAATACCCATCACCCACCCTCTCCTCCCTCCCACCCCCCATCAACCCTCAGTTTGCTCTCAGTTCTCAACAGTCTCTTATGCTTTGGCTCTCTCCCACTCTAACCTTTTTTTTTTTTTTTCTTCCCCTCCCCCATGGGTTCCCATTAAGTTTCTCAGGATCCACATAAGAGTGAAACCATATGGTATCTGTCTTTCTCTGTATGGCTTATTTCACTTAGCATCACACTCTCCAGTTCTATCCACGTTGCTACAAAAGGCCATATTTCATTTTTTCTCATTGCCACGTAGTATTCCATAGTGTATATAAACCACAATTTCTTTATCCATTCATCAGTTGATGGACATTTAGGCTCTTTCCATAATTTGGCTATTGTTGAGAGTGCTGCTATGAACATTGGGGTACAAGTGCCCCTATGCATCAGTACTCCTGTGTCCCTTGGATAAATTCCTAGCAGTGCTATTGCTGGGTCATAGGGTAGGTCTATTTTTAATTTTCGGAGGAACCTCCACACTGCTTTCCAGAGTGGCTGCACCAATTTGCATTCCCACCAACAGTGCAAGAGGGTTCCCGTTTCTCCACATCCTCTCCAGCATCTAGAGTCTCCTGATTTGTTCATTTTGGCCACTCTGACTGGCGTGAGGTGATACCTGAGTGTGGTTTTGATTTGTATTTCCCTGAT
>NW_024422469.1:0-1198 GCF_014898765.1 Herpailurus yagouaroundi | reverse complement strand
CAGGAATGAATCCCACTTGATCATGGTGAATAATTCTTTTTATATGCTGTTGAATTCGATTTGCTAGTATCTTATTGAGAATTTTTGCATCCATATTCATCAGGGGTATTGGCCTTTTTTTATTGGGTCTCTGTCTGGTTTAGGAATCAAAGTAATATTGGCTTCATAGAATGAGTCTGGAAGTTTTCCTTCCCTTTCTATTTCTTGGAATAGCTTGAGAAAGATGGGTATTATCTCTGTTTTAAACGTCTGGTAGAACTCCCCTGGGAAGTCATCTGGTCCTGGACTCTTATTTGTTGGGAGATTTTTGATAACCGATTCAATTTCTTCACTGGTTATGGGTCTGTTCAAGCTTTCTCTTTCCTCCTGATTGAGTTTTGGAAGAGTGTGGGTGTTTAGGAATTTGTCCATTTCTTCCAATTGTCCAATTCTTCTAGGTTGTCCAATTTGTTGGCATATAAGTTTTCATAGTATTCTCTGATAATTGTTTGTATCTCTGAGGGATTGGTTGTAATAATTCCATTTTCATTCATGATTTTATCTATTTGGGTCATCTCCTTTTCTTTTTGAGAAGCCTATGTATAGGCTTTTTGAGAAGCCTGGCTAGAGGTTTCTCAATTTTGTTTATTTTTTCAGAAAACCAACTCTTGGTTTCATTGATCTGCTCTACTATTTTTTTAGATTCTATATTGTTTATTTCTGCTCTGATCTTTATTATTTCTCTTCTTCTGCTGGGTTTAGGCTACCTTTGCTGTTCTGCTTCTAGTTCCTTTGGGTGTGCTGTTAGATTTTATATTTGGGATTTTTCTTGTTTCTTGAGATAGGCCTGGATTGCAATGTATTTTCCTCTCAGCACTGCCTTTGCTGCATCCCAAAGCGTCTGGATTGTTGTATTTTCATTTTCGTTTGTTTCCATATATTTTTAAATTTCTTCTCTAATTGCCTGGTTGACCCACTCATTCGTTAGTAGGGTGTTCTTTAACCTCCATGCTTTTGGAGGTTTTCCAGACTTTTTCCTGTCGTTGATTTCAAGCTTCATAGCATTGTGGTCTGAAAGTATGCATGGTATAATTTCAATTCTTGTAAACTTATGAAGGGCTGTTTTGTGACCCAGTATATGATCTATCTTGGAGAATGTTCCATGTGCACTTGAGAAGAAAGTATATTCTGTTGCTTTGGGATGCAGAGTTCTAAATAT
>NW_024422468.1:0-16103 GCF_014898765.1 Herpailurus yagouaroundi | reverse complement strand
TCTTCCTATTATTTTAATAACAAATTTCAGAAAAAGCCCTTCGAATCATTACATCACTTGTTTTCCCTTTCTTTGTTTCTGAGGCATAGCCAAGATTAAGGTTTTTATGAGTCAGTTTTTATACATTTATACAGTTTTAATACAAATATGGTATTATATTTACTTTAACATGTTTTTGAGACCTACCTACCTTGATACATGGAGATAATAGTGTATTCTTTTTAACTGCCATGTAATATTGCCCCATACGGCTATACCACCTTTATGAACGGATGTTGCAGTGGAATCCATCTATTCACTAGTGCAAACAGTGCTACAATAACCTTCCTTGTACGTGCTCTTTGGGCCCATGTAAGAGTTTCTCTAGAGTCTATAACAGAAATTCAATTTCTAGGTGTTAGATCTAGTGCTCTGTTTATACTAAAATGACTGAATTCGCCAAACTGATCGACAGTCACAAAGCACGGTATGATTTACAATCTCACGGCTTCACCAAATCACAAGTCTCTGAAGCTGCCAATCTGGCAGATAAGAAATTGTTTCTTTAAAAAATAATTGCAGGGGCGCCTGGGTGGCGCAGTCGGTTAAGCGTCCGACTTCAGCCAGGTCACGATCTCGCGGTCCGTGAGTTCGAGCCCCGCGTCAGGCTCTGGGCTGATGGCTCGGAGCCTGGAGCCTGTTTCCGATTCTGTGTCTCCCTCTCTCTCTGCCCCTCCCCCGTTCATGCTCTGTTTCTCTCTGTCCCAAAAATAAATAAACGTTGAAAAAATAAAAAATAAAAAATAATTGCATTCACAGGATCACTCGCGAGGTCAAGCACCCTTTTATTTATTTTGTTTTATTTTTTTGAAGCGTAGATGACACACTATGTTAGCATTAGTTTTGGGTGTACAACATAGCGATTCAGCAGCTCTATAGGTATGCTCATTGCAAGTGTAGCTACCACCTGTCAGCATCCTTTCTGATGTTTATTGGTCATTTTTCTGAATTGACCTTTTCTGTACATCTCCTCTTCACATGAATTTTAAGTTTTAATAAAGATACTCATCAGTACTTTCTATGTAGAGCACTGTGTATCTTGTTTAAGAAATTGTTCTCTGGGGCACCTGGGTGGCTCAGTCAGTTAAGTGTCCGACTTCAGCTTAGGTCCTGATCTCACAGTCTGTGAGTTCAAGCCCTGTGTTGGGCTCTGTGCTGATAGCTCAGAGCCTCGAGACTACTTCAGATTCTGTCTTTCTCTGACCTTCCCCCACTCACGATCTGTCTCTCTCTCTCTCTCTCTCTCTCTCAAAAATAAATAAACATTAAAAAAAACTTTTAGAGAAAGAATGAAATATGGCCTTTTGTAGCAACGTGGATAGAACTGGAGAGTGTTATGCTAAGCGAAATAAGTCATACAGAGAAAGACAGATACCATATGTTTTCACTCTTATGTGGATCTTGAGAAACTTAACAGAAGACCATGGGGGAGGGGAAGGAAAAAAAAGTTAGGGAGAGAGCCAAACCATAAGACACCCTTAAAAACTGAGAATAAACTGAGGGTTGATGGGGGGTGGGAGGGATGGGAGGGTGGGTGCTGGGCATTGAGGAGGGCACCTGTTGGGGATGAGCACTGAGTGTCGTATGGAAACCAATTTGACAATAAATTTCATATTAAAAAAATAATAAAAAATAAAAAAACTTTAAAGAAATTGTTTTCTACTCTGAGCTCATAAAGATATTTTTCTATATTGTCTCAATTTTTTGCCACATTTAGTTTTTCAGTTGAGTATTTTCCCCACAAGTTAAATCTATTCAGATAAAATTTTCACACAATGAAATGCACAATTCGTTTTGTTAAATTTTTTTTTAACGTTTATTTATTTTTGAGAGACAGTGCATGAATGCGGAGGGTCAGAGAGAGAGGGAGACACAGAATCTGAAACAGGCTCCAGGCTCTGAGCTGTCAGCACAGAGCCCGACACGGGGCTCAAACTCACGGGCCTCGAGATCATGACCTGAGCCGAAGTCGGACGCTTAACCGACTGAGCCACCCAGGCGCCCCTGAAATGCACAATTCTTAAGTGTATGGTTTGATCTGTTTTGACAAATACACTCTTGTAACCCATACCTCAGTCCAAATATAGAACATGTGCATTACTATAAACTTCCCTTGTGTCTCCTCCCAGTCACTTTATATCCCTTCCCTGAAGCCACCAGCATTCTGGGTTTTTTTCTGCCATAGATTAGATTTGCCTATTCTGGAAGTTCATGTGAATAAAATCATATGATATTTTCTCTTTTGTGTCTTGCGTCTCTTTTGCTTCTTTCATGCAGCACGATCATTCTGAGATTTATTCATGTTGTTGGATGTGTCAGGAGTCGCTCCAGTGTTATTGCTGAGAAATTCTATTGTGTGGACGAATCACAGTTTGTTGTGCTGGTGGACACTTGGGCTAATTCCATTTTGGGGCTATGATGAATAAATTTGATGTGAACATTCCCCTACAAGGCCTTTTGTGGACTTAGTCTTTCTCTTCCCTTGAATAGATAGGTAGGAGTGAAATATCTGGGTAGCCATTTCAATTTTAAGTTTACAGGTGGCTGGGCAGCTGGCATAGAGTGATTGATTGCACTTGATGAATAGAAACCACGAAGCTTTTCTTTCTTTTTTTTTTTTTTTTTTTTTTTTTGTTTGTTCTCTTTCATTTTCTCTGCCTGCTCCTTACCAGCCTCACTCCCCTCCAATCCCACCAAGGTCAACAGTTTTAAAAGCAATGTGATTCTAGGTTATGAGACATTTAGTGGAGTCTGAGAACACTACTTCAGCTTGGAAAAGAGTATTTTATAAGGTAATAGTTCTTAA
The DNA here is from genome assembly GCF_014898765.1 of Herpailurus yagouaroundi. Lineage (NCBI taxonomy): Eukaryota > Metazoa > Chordata > Mammalia > Carnivora > Felidae > Herpailurus > Herpailurus yagouaroundi. The sequence goes on along the minus strand of NW_024422468.1, from coordinate 13,258 downwards.
AATTTTGCAGAGAGAGCAGAACCTATTTTTCAAATGAAATATTCTGAAAATCCCCAATGTATAAAAAAATACCTTTTAAAATGAAGCTGCTTTAGTTTTGTGGGGACACCTCTTTGCTTGTGCCTACTATCCCCAACCTTGTCAGCTAAGTAACTACTTCATTCCCATGTTGAAAAATTTTGGTCTAAAGAAATTGATATTTAGTGGCTAGTCTTGTATGGATATGGGTATGGGTCTGTGGCTGTGATGTTTTATGTATTCAGTTGATACTATGAACTTGAAGTTCATAGTATACCTGAGAGAATGTAAATTAGAATTCTCTACCTTGGGAGATTCTGAAGAGCTGCTTGATTCTAATGGAAGAATACATGGCTGCAGCTGCTAAAAGAAGAGAATTTGGCACAAAATAGGATCCCTTTGACTTTTTTAGTGATATGAAGGGATTGACTTGATAATGACAAGGTGGTGTGTGTGTGTGTGTGTGTGTGTGTGTGTGTGTGTGTGTGTGTGTGTCTGAGCTATCTTAATACTGTAACATCCTATTTTTAAAATACCCTATATTATTATCTAAATGTTGACATAAAATCAGATCAAGTAAGTTCTTTTGCTTTGTTTTTGGTAGCAGTAGATTGGAAGGATACTAGGGGATCTTCCTTTGTCTAATGTGTAATGTACCTTAAAGGGAGGTTCTGTCCGATTTTAGAAAATTCTGCAGCTACATGAAAACATCATTCACTATGGACATACTGGCCTCAGTTGTCCATATCCGTGGTCCCACATAAATAAAGGACTGATGGTGCAGATTAGAAAACTATTCTCTTCTCTCATTCTGCTGGTATTCCTTTGTGGTAGTGGGGAGGTAGCAATCATGTCAACTGTGGTTGGTCTGTAGTGTAACTGGGTTAATTCAGGACAGATGGAACTGGAGGGGAATATTGGCATCAACTGCAGACACCTGGGGAACACTCAAAACTCTGTGTCTTCCCTCACAACTTCTTTGTCCTCCTTAAAGAGGAGATCTCAGGTATAGGTCATGGACAAAATGGACACCAGGGATAAACTTAAGCTGCTGAATGAAGGAGCAAAGTTCTGATGGGAGGAGGAAAGGGACTATAAATAAAATAGAAACAAGACAAAAACATCCTTGGGCCTCTTTGGGAATGTTTCATTTCTTCCTTTCTCTGAACTCCTAAAGGTAGATGACACATTACCTCCTTCTTCTGCTTGAAAGGAGGTGCCCCCATCCTTTCAAGGCAATGTAGGCATCAGAGTTGTGCCTACAAGCAACTTAGGACTTCTTCCAGACCAAGAAGATGTCCTGTGGCCCATTCAAAGTCCAGCCTGACCCAAGAGTCCATAAGGACGGAGTCACCTTGCACAGGAGGCTGTGGTCACAACAGAATACTGGTGTTCCAGATCTGCCCTTGCTCCCACTTGGTTCCAGTTCAACTCAGCTTTTGACCCTTGACTTGCCTCTCCTTTTGATAGTTTCTTGTTATTGCCTTTGGCACTTGCTCACTTACCTCAGTTTCCCTGACTTGCCCTTCTACATTTTCTTATGACCTGAGTTTGGACTCATACTTCTTGTTCTCCCCTTTCCTTGTAAATTCAGGAAGCTTCTTTAATTTGTATTTGTTTTCCTATCTCAGATCCCAAAGGCTAGTATGAATGCACATGGATGTATGCCTCACCTTGGCTGACTGACTCTTCTTGATGTGGGTACCAACATCAAAGGACTGAAAATTCAGTGGATATTTGAAACACGTTTTGAAAAATAAGCACTGTTCTTGTCCTTAGAGGATTTTAATAACATAGAGACAAAATAGATTATGGAATTAGCAAAATTATATAAAACATTATTATGCAGGTTAAGTCTAACTTGGTTCACTAATCCTAGGGTTATCTAAATTCATTTATTGCCTTGGAATAAAATATCTAAAATTACTTGAATATTTAAGTAAATTTGCATGGTAGTAGCATTAGAAAAAAAATTGATCTTAATTCAAACACATTGTAAAGGGTTAGCTGCACAATAGAAAGGATTATTTGAGAATATTTCTCAGAAAGAGATAATTCTCAGGTTTGGATTTAAATCAGGGAAGAATGTGAATCAGCATTCAATTATTAATTCAATGGAGAGATAAAGATAATACTATTTGTGATTATTATTGTGGGATCAGAAAATTTATCAGATTCATCTAGCCCTTAGATAAATCCCACAGCCCTTAGACTAGAACTCGGTAATATTACATGGCAGAGTTTGTCAAAGTGAGGCTTGAAAATAGTTTCCCCTTCTTCTCCCAAGAACATCAGAGCTACTGGTATGGTCTGTAATGATTTCTTAGGTGCAATAAGATGGGAAAAAAACTAAATTTGCCCATTATTTTTAATGGTGCTGCCTAGCAAGTTATAGACATCCAACCCCCCCCCACCACACACACACCCATACACCTTGAGTCTAAACTAAATTAATATGTATTCTGAATTTTTTTTATAAAATGTCTTCCAATGGCTTTTTGTGTGTGTCCAACTAAACGATGATAACTAACTGCAAATACGATGTTTGCGATGTAAGATATTCGCTCCCAGCACTCTACCAGAACATTGGACTGTTGTGTCACAGCCTCATGTTCAGCTCCTTATTTTTCAGGTCAGAAGAGCTCCAGCAACTCATCAACCAGGTTCTGAATGGTTTATACCAGATTATCTCTGAAAATCTTTTCCTCATTCAGTTGTTGCTCAAAAAAAACTTCAAATAATGGTTCAAGTTCAAGTTGAGGAGGGACACAATGACCGTCTGGACTGGTTTCCATTCAAATCGTCATTTGATTTCATCCTCTCCTTTAGATTCCACAGGGCCTTTGTTAGCTCACCAAATAAACTTTAAGCTGTAGAGCAAACACTGGGTTTCAAGTGTCATAAAAGATAAATCAAGTGCTTGAAACCAGAGCAATCAATAATTTTTTTTTTTTTTTGCAAACACACAATAGGAAAAAAGAAAAAAAAGAGCATGCTTGTTTCTCTCTCCCATGCATTTTTTTTTTTTTCACCAATCAGCTTTTTGGTCTGTTTCACTATTCATAGAAATTTGCTTATCAACTTTGATTCTAGTTAGAACAATCCGTCTAATCTTTTTAGATCTGCAGTGTCAACCGCCCCTATTTTTCTGACAGCTCAAACAGAACAGAAAAGATACTAGCATGTGTTATCTAATTTCCTGATCTTTCTCATTCTGACATCCTGTGATAATTGCAAAATCATAGTTAAATACCAATCTGGTGGTACTACTTATTGCTTTCAGTTTATTGACGTGGTAGGGCCAAAAGTATTCCCCCATCCCCCTCCAGAATGTATTATGTACAAAGTAGTCACAGGATTGCAGTTTACAGTAAGACAAGGGCTTTCAAAGAGAATTGAGTCCAATATCTTCATTTCACAAATGTGGAAAGTGAACAACAAAGGGCAGATGACAAGTGCAAAGTCCTTCAGCTTTCTTCAGAATATCCTATTGGAATTACAAGAGTTATTAGCATCTTTAAAAAAAATTTTTTTAATGTTTTTGTCTATTTTTGAAGGAGAGAGAGACAGAGCATGAGTGGGGGAGGAGCAGAGAGAGAGGGAGACACAGACTCTGAAGCAGGCTCCAGGCTCTAAGCTGTCAGCACAGAGCCCGATGCGGGGCTTGAACTCACAAACTGTGAGATCATGACCTGAGCTGAAGTCGGACGCTTAACCGACTGAGCCACCCAGGCGCCCCTAGTTTTTAGCATCTTCTAAACATACTCTAGCTCACTTCTAAGTATTAGCTTTCCCACCCTCCTCCCTCATCTCAAACATTTAATCCATCATCAGGCCTTATCCATTTCACCCATTGAGACCTCTCAAATTTGTCTCTTCTCTCCATTTCCAACATCACTACCATATTTTAGGTCATCATTGCTTTGGGGATAAAATCCAAACCGCTTAGGTTGGTAAGAGCCCTTTTACAGCCTTAAACTTGCAGTCTTTTTGCCTTTTTGTCTTTACTTGCTTCTTTCATCCTCTCACCCAACAAATGATAAACTGCTTGCAGTTCTATGAACAGACTGTGTTCTTTGTCAATTCTAGATCCATGCACTCATCTCCTTACCATACACCTGCTTCTTCCTCCCCGCCACCGGTGTCCATTTACCTGACTGGAGTCTGTTCATCCATTCTATCTTCTCTAAGTTATCCCTGCCCCTCAGCCCATTTTGAGTCAGGGCCCTTTTATGCACTCTTACCATACCCATATTCCTCAAAGTAGTCTTTTGTTCTCATAGTATTCAGAACGCTGTCAGGTAGCTTATTAGGATCTGTGTTTAGACTGTAAGTTCTTTTGAGGACAAAGATTGGTATCTTGTGAATTCTCATGTCTTCAGAACCTAACCTGATGCCCAGCAAAAAAAAAAAAAAAAAAAAAAAAAAAAAAAAAGGTATTCAGTAAAGAATAATAACAGCAGAAATAATAATAGCTATATTATATTATTATTATCATTATTATGATTAGCTTTGTGTGTTAGATATTGTGCTAAATTTGTTCCTTGCATGATCAGTATTCCTTCTGTGATGGTTAATTTTATATGTCAACTTGGCCAGGCCACAGTATCCAGATATTTGGTTAAACGTGTCTGGATGTTACTGTTAAAGTGTATTTTAGATAAGATTAACACTGAAATCATTAAACTTCAAGCTAAGCATATTACCCTTCATAATGTTAGTGGGCCTCATCCAAGCAACTGAAAGCCTTAAGAAAAAGACTGACCTTCCTCAGAAAGACAGAGTTCTGCCAGCAGACTGCCATTGGACTCAAGCTGTAGCATCAACTTTCTCCCAGTTCTCATCAGCTGGCCTTCTTGCAAATTTTGGACTGCTCTAGAATCACGCAATCTAATTCCTTAAAATCGCACTATTTCTCCATAGACACACACTCTATTGGTCCTATTTCTCTGGAGAACACTAATGGTGATATTATCTTCATTTGCGAATGAGGAAACAGGACCACAAAGAAGTCAGTTAGTGTCCAAGGTCATTTATCTAACATCAACTTGGCCTCCTAAGCATGAAGAAAAATTTTCTTTGCTTCTTTCTGGGGCCTCTTTTTGCCCTTTTGGACAATTAACTGAAATAAGAAAAAAATAAGGAAACTGCTTTTTGAGTATTAGGTGAGGGTGAGTTTAGATTTCAGGTTTCTTTCTTCTTTCTTTCTTTCTTTCTTTCTTTCTTTCTTTCTTTCTTTCTTTAAGAGAGAGAGTGTGTGAGTGAAGGAGAGGGGTAGAGGGAGAGAAAGAATCTTAAGCAGGCTCCATGCTCAGTACAGAGCCCAGCACGGGCTTGATCCTACGATCATGATCAGAACCTAAATTGAGAGTCAGACACTCAACCGACTGAGCCACCCAGGCTCCCCTAGATTCTGGTTTCTGCGAGTCACTGTTAAATGCACCTGTCCTGAGTTAGTGCCATTGGCCTCATCTTCTCTAGGCCAGATCATCTTAGTTTACATACTTATTATTCTTTATATTTCTGCTCTACTTCTCTCCTTGTTGAGGTTGTGATGCTGGCCAACCTTTCCAATTAACTTGAACAACCATTAAAACTCGTCCATTAAAATTCACTTCCCCACAGAGCTAAAGAGTCATTTTCTACATAAACCTCTTAAGGTTGTTATAAAGATCAAATTAAAGAAAGTGTGAGGAAGCTTTTTGTAGACTGCTTTGCTGGAAGGGCAGAGAAGTAGATTGAAGCATGGCATTTAGAATCAAAATCTGTCTTTACACAGAGCCTTCTGATTGCTTCCTTTGTACTGTGTGCCTTGGTTTTCTTGTTTATAAAATAATAATTATAACTATCATTTATTAATGGCTTCCATCCCATTGATTAAATTTTACCCTGGTACCTGATTTATATGTATCACTAAATTCCCACAATCATCCTAAGAAGCACGATTATATTTTCTTTGAATTTATAAGTGAGGAAACTGAGGGTCAGAGAGGTTTAGTATTTACCTGAAATCATACAGCTATTAAGTGATAGAGTTAAGATTCCAACCGAATTCATTTAGATTCCAAAAGCCATGCTAAACTAATCTGTTGTGAAAACTAATTGAAACATTCTACATGAAAAACCATTCTAAAGTTGGATGGTATTATAAGCAAGTATTATTCTCATTCAAAAAGTGGCTTATCCCTTGGGACACCCAGGTGGCTCAGTTGGTTAAACGTCTGACTCTTGATCTCATCTCTGATCATGATCTCACAGTTCATGAGTTTGAGTCCCGCACTGGGCTCCACACTGTTGGGATTCTCTCTGTCCCTCCTCTGCTCACACACACTCTGTTTCTCTCTCTCTCTCTCTCTCTCTCTCTCTGTCTCTCTCTCTGTCTCTCTTTAAAAAGAAATAAATGGGGCGCCTGGGTGGCGCAGTCGGTTAAGCGTCCGGCTTCAGCCAGGTCACGATCTCGCGGTCCGTGAGTTCGAGCCCCGCGTCAGGCTCTGGGCTGATGGCTCAGAGCCTGGAGCCTGTTTCCGATTCTGTGTCTCCCTCTCTCTCTGCCCCTCCCCCGTTCATGCTCTGTCTCTCTCTGTCCCAAAAATAAATAAACGTTGAAAAAAAAAAAAAAAGAAAGAAATGAACTTTAAAGAAAAGTGGCTTATTCCCAAGTAAAACAGGTAGTTCAGAATTATCTTTACCTAGGCAGAAGAAAGCAAGTTCAAAGGAAAGAGGGGGGCACCTGGGTGGCTCAGTCAGTTGAGCATCTGACTCTTGACTTCAGCTCAGGTCCTAATCCTGGGGTCATGGGATTGAGCCCCTCATTGGGCTCCTTGCTGAGCACGGAGCCTGCTTGAGATTCTCTCTTTTTCCCCCTCTGCCACTCCCCGCCCCCCATGCTCTCTCTCTCTTTCCGTCTCTCTCTTTCTCAAATTAGAAAACAACAACAACAAAATAAAGGGGCCTATGCTTTAAGTTAGTTTAGGTAAAGTAACATAAGGAAGGGAGGGCTCCAATTGTCTCCAAGCTGATAAATTTTGTTGAAGTCAGGAAATCACTATTATCCCATTAGTGAAAATACTATATTAGACACTGTAGGAAATTAGGCTAATCAGGAGAGAGGACAAGCAAATATGAAAAAAAAACCCACACAGGCACATGCCAAGTAGAGCAAGGTTTTCTAGCACAAGGCTGTAGTGTTCACATTGAAGTTGATTTGGAGCTAGTGGACTTACCGTCAGAGAGGCCTTATGGAGAATTCTGGAAGGTTTTGAATAAAGAGGGTTTAGTGTGAAAAATGGTGAACAAAGCATCAGACACATTAAATGGTTTGTGTCTCAACAGCAGGAGGATGAAGGAAGGTAAGAAAGAACTAATATTTATGAGCAACTATGATGTGTTAGGTATTATAATGTTTACTTTGTTTGGGTTATCTTGTATATTCTTCATGACAATGCACGAGGTGAATATGTGTTCATAGTTTATCCAGTTCTCCTACCAATTATTTGTCAAATGTCTATTCCATGCAAGACTTTGTGCAAGGCATCAGAATACAAGATGAATAAGAAAACAGTCACACACAAGTAATAGTAGTTCTAAACCTGTAGATTCTTTTTTATGTCTGCATTTTGACAATGAGGAAACTGAAGCTCAGAGAAGTTACATAATTTGTCCATGTTCACCCAATAAGTTATTGAACTAGTATTAGTTCAATATATAGTATATATATAATGTTCACATCTTAACTTTTTCTCAAGTCATGGACTTGATGTGAGAAAGAATTTATACCCTGGTTAGAGGTGTGATGAATTCCAGCTTCATGTGGCAAAGTATGAAGATTTGGTAACACTTGGTGTTACTGAAACCACAGTCCCTTATCTTACTGTCAGTAACTGTGCTCTGAATGTTTTTGTAATGAAGAAGATATTTTAAAAATTCTACTCGTTTCATTTGCTATATATTGTTACTAACCTTGAGTATTGCCTGGAAATATTGCCTTAATATCATGGGTCAAGTGAGTTAATCAGGCCAGAGATCTGGTGTTTAAAACTTTTCTTTTTGTGTTTCTGAGAAAGGATGTAGTCCTATATGGCTTTAAATTGACTCAACTTGGAGAAGTATCCTGAGAGGAATAAAAAACTTGCAGTCATGGGTTCTGATAATTAAGGCTCCTTTGAATACAAGTGACAAACTCATTTTGATGTACATTGAGGAAAAAATAGTTAAGTTGTTTGCACACATAACTGGGAGGAGGTCAGAGATAAATCAAGGGACTCAAATAGACGTTCTCAGAAATATTTTTCTCCACTGCACACTCTTCTTTTCTCTGTTTGGCTTTGATCTCTCTAATTTTACATTTTGAGATTTCCCTCCAGTAGGGAAAAGGGCTGCCAACATTCCCAGGATTACATACTTACAGTTCTACATCCACACAGCAAATCTTATGGAAGAACTCTGATTGGCCCTGCTGGTATCACATGCTTACCCCTGGACCAATCACTGTCAACCAGGTAATACGGTGTCATGATTGGTAAGGCCTGGATGCCATGCCCACTACTTTAATCACTGGTGATTGTCAGCATCACTAAAATTGCTCAGAGTTGGGGAAGAGCCTTTGTCCCAGAAAAAGGAATGTTGGGAAGGAAAAGGAACCAAACTGAGGGAAAATATCCAAGATGGGGTTTCTTTTTCCAAAATGCTATGGCCTTTGAAAGTCTGATTTTGCTAAAAATGAAAGATGTCAATAACTTGATATTTATTGATATACATTTTTCATTGTGTTTTTTTATTAATTGTAGCAGGGACACTATACTGTACAATTCAAAGAGGGCATCATTCGTGTTACCTACAGTAAGTTAAGCTGAATATAATGAGAAGAGTGCCCCTGACATTGTGCATTATGGTAGTCCTGATTTAGAATAAAGTGATTAGAAATTGGTCCAATTGAGGGGCACCTGGGTGGCTCAGTCGGTTGAGCTTCTGACTTCAGCTCAGGTCATGGTTTCGCAGTTCGCGAGTTCGAGCCCCGTGTCGGGCTCTGTGCTAACAAACAGCTCAGAGCCTGGAGCTTGCTTTGGATTCTGTGTGTGTGTGTCTCTCTCTCCCCCTCCCCTGCTCATGCTCTGCCTCTCTCTGTCTCTCAAAAATAAATAAATGTCAAAAAACATTAAAAAAAAAAAGAAATTGGTCCAAATGAGGAAATAATAAGTAAATAAATAAATATTATTCAGCTGTTTGCATATATAACTTGATCAAACATACTAAGTAATTGAGTTATGTTATTGGTTGTTGACAACAGTGTTTACATCATGAAAGTTCTGGAAGGACAAATTCTTGCATAAGTTGTCATACTTCACTCTTTGTATCAGTAGACTTTTCTACTGACTATCAAAAAAACACTAGCGACATCCAGCTTTCTGCTTGATGAAATGTATATCCGGGTAGAAAATAAGCACACGAGAATCCCTTTTCCTGTACCTAGAATGCGTCATTGTCTGTTAGAATATAAATATTCTGCCCACATATAAGCGCCCCAAGGAATTGACTCCTGAAATGGTTACTTAATGGTGTTAAAAGAGCAATTAGGATTGCCATTAGTTTTCAATATTTCAAGCACAGATTTTTAAATAACATCAAGCTCAGAGCCAATGTAGAGGCTGTTCAGGTTCTTGAACTTTTGTCTCATCAATGCTGTTAAAAATGGTTAAAAGAAAAGAAAAAACTTCTTTGTGCATCAATGTGCAATCACATTAAATCAAATGGTTATGCAGGGCATGAAGGGTGTGGGACTTTTAGGCGTCTAAGAATTTCAAACATGAGAATAGGACTTACTTAGGTGGAAAAGAAATCATAACCCATGTATCACTGAATTTTCATTTATGTGTTATTATTGAGTACATGTTTTGCTAGTATCTCACAAAAGGAAAATATTATGACTTTTACAGTAAACATACACAGTGTTTACAATGTGAATGACAATTTGTTCATGAAAACTAGTAGAGGGATTGAAAAGGGCTTTGGGGCAATTGAATTTCTCCCCTAAATTGTTGACTGAATAACTGTCATTATTCTTCAGCTTTCTCAATAGATGGTTCTTGGAGCCAGTCTGTGTATTATTGGGCATGGCATTTCTTCAATATTAGTTGGCATCAGGCTCAATTTCTTGCAAACCTTTGGAAGTGTTCTTCCTTTTGGCTTGAAATGTTTTTTGCCTTAGTTCCTAATCTTTCTTGCTCAGTTACCATTGTAGGAAAATTCCAGACCCTCCTTTCTCTGCATCAGATTTTATCTGTTACTAATATCTTATACCCCAAGATATTTAGAATGTCCCCTTTCACTTGCAAGTTTTCTGTGAATATTTTAGTGTCAGGATTGGTCCTCAATTACTCCTATCCAAATCTGAATGAATTGTTGGATAGTATAGACTCTGAAAACCTAGCCCTGGGTGTTGAGTTGTTTTTTTTTTTTTTTTTTTTTAAGTATTTGTCTAGTTATTTCACAATCCACTCACACTCCAAAGTTGTTGCATAAACTGCATACAGTTCTTTTTTCTTTTTCTTTTTTTTTAAATATAATTTATGTCAAGTTAGCCAACACACACTGTATACAGTGTGCTCTTGGTTTCACGAGTAGATTCCCATGATTCATTGCTTACATACAACACCCAAAGAGGCTTGGAGAGATGATTGGGTTGGAGTCTGCTTCCTGGGGCTTCCTTACTTTGTGAAGTAGACGCACATAAAGTTGGCAGTCAAGAATGCTAGAGCCGAAAGTGACCAATGGAAAATGGAGGCTCAGAGTTGTCACTGTGATGTGCCAAGGTCACAGTCCAGTTCCAGGCAGAACTAGAATTCGACGAGGTACCTCCTGTCTTACTAGGTCATTGCTCTTCTTTTTCTGCCCCCTTTTTTGTCCTATATGAATTTGACCTTGAAAATCAGATTTGGGTAAAGATTGATTTAAGTCAGCCCTCCTGTAAAATAGAAAGGGATGAGTCAAAGGTTACTGTGGCTCAGTTCCTAAATTTTATTATTTAATGGTTCATATTTTATTTTTTTTTATTTTATATATGAAATTTATTGTCAAATTGGTTTCCATACAACACCCAGTGCTCATCCCAAAAGGTGCCCTCCTCAATACCCATCACCCACCCTCTCCTCCCTCCCACCCCCCATCAACCCTCAGTTTGCTCTCAGTTCTCAACAGTCTCTTATGCTTTGGCTCTCTCCCACTCTAACCTCTTTTTGTTTTTTTTCCTTCCCCTCCCCCATGGGTTCCTGTTAAATTTCTCAGGATCCTAAGAGTGAAACCATATGGTATCTGTCTTTCTCTGTATGGCTTATTTCACTTAGCATCACACTCTCCAGTTCCATCCACGTTGCTACAAAAGGCCATATTTCATTTTTTCTCATTGCCACGTAGTATTCCATAGTGTATATAAACCACAATTTCTTTATCCATTCATCAGTTGATGGACATTTAGGCTCTTTCCAGAATTTGGCTATTGTTGAGAGTGCTGCTATGAACATTGGGGTACAAGTGCCCCTATGCATCAGTACTCCTGTGTCCCTTGGATAAATTCCTAGCAGTGCTATTGCTGGGTCATAGGGTCGGTCTATTTTTAATTTTCTGAGGAACCTCCACACTGCTTTCCAGAGCGGCTGCACCAATTTGCATTCCCACCAACAGTGCAAGAGGGTTCCCGTTTCTCCACATCCTCTCCAGCATCTATAGTCTCCTGATTTGTTCATTTTGGCCACTCTGACTGGCGTGAGGTGATATCTGAGTGTGGTTTTGATTTGTATTTCCCTGATAAGGAGCGACGCTGAACATCTTTTCATGTGCCTGTTGGCCATCCGGATGTCTTCTTTAGAGAAGTGTCTATTCATGTTTTCTGCCCATTTCTTCACTGGGTTATTTGCTTTTCGGGTGTGGAGTTTGGTGAGCTCTTTATAGATTTTGGAGACTAGCCCTTTGTCCGATATGTCATTTGCAAAGATCTTTTCCCATTCCGTTGGTTGCCTTTTAGTTTTGTTGGTTGTTTCCTTTGCTGTGCAGAAGCTTTTGATCTTCATAAGGTCCCAGTAATTCACTTTTGCTTTTAATTCCCTTGCCTTTGGGGATGTGTCGAGTAAGAGATTGCTACGGCTGAGGTCAGAGAGGTCTTTTCCTGCTTTCTTCTCTAAGGTTTTGATGGCTTCCTGTCTCACATTCAGGTCCTTTATCCATTTTGAGTTTATTTTTGTGAATGGTGTGAGAAAGTGGTCTACTTTCAAACTTCTGCATGTTGCTGTCCAGTTCTCCCAGCACCATTTGTTAAAGAGACTGTCTTTTTTCCATTGGATGTTCTTTCCTGCTTTGTCAAAGATGAGTTGGCCATACGTTTGTGGGTCTAGTTCTGGGGTTTCTATTCTATTCCATTGGTCTATGTGTCTGTTTTTGTGCCAATACCATGCTGTCTTGATGATGACAGCTTTGTAGTGGAGGCTAAAGTCTGGGATTGTGATGCCTCCTGCTTTGGTCTTCTTCTTCAAAATTACTTTGGGTACTCGGGGCCTTTTGTGGTTCCATATGAATTTTAGGATTGCTTGTTCTAGTTTCGAGAAGAATGCTGGTGCAATTTTGATTGGGATTGCATTGAATGTGTAGATGGCTTTGGGTAGTATTGACATTTTGACAATATTTATTCTTCCAATCCATGATCAGGGAATGTCTTTCCATTTCTTTAAATCTTCTTCAATTACCTTCATAAGCTTTCTATAGTTTTCAGCAAACAGATCCTTTACATCTTTGGTTAGATTTATTCCTAGGTATTTTATGCTTCTTGGTGCAATTGTGAATGGGATCAGTTTCCTTATTTGTCTTTCTGTTGCTTCATTGTTAGTGTATAAGAATGCAACTGATTTCTGTACATTGATTTTGTATCCTGCAACTTTGCTGAATTCATGTATCAGTTCTAGCAGACTTTTGGTGGAGTCTGTCGGATTTTCCATGTATAATATCATGTCATCTGCAAAAAGCGAAAGCTTGACTTCATCTTTGCCAATTTTGATGCCTTTGATTTCCTTTTGTTGTCTGATTGCTGATGCTAGAACTTCCAGCACTATGTTAAACAACAGCGGTGAGAGTGGGCATCCCTGTCGTGTTCCTGATCTCAGGGAAAAAGCTCTCAGTTTTTCCCCGTTGAGGATGATGTTAGCTGTGGGCTTTTCATAAATGGCTTTTATGATCTTTAAGTATGTTCCTTCTATCC